>NW_010335708.1:16025-26984 GCF_000700745.2 Antrostomus carolinensis
TTGTGTTGGGGGCTCCAGAACTGGACACAGTACTCCAGGTGGGGCCTTATGAGAGTAGAGGGGGAGAATCACCTCCCTCGACTGGCTGGCCACGCTTCTCTTGATGCAGCCCAGGATACAGTTATTGGCCTTCTGGGCTGCAAGCGCACATTGATGGCTCATGTTGAGCTTCTCGTCTACTCCCATTCCCAAGTCCTTCTCTTCAGAGCTGGTCTCAAACCACTCATTGCCCAGCCTTTATTTGTGTTTAGGATTGCCCTGACCCAGATGCAGGACCTTGCATTTGGCCTTGTTGAACTTCATGAGGTTAGCACAGGCCCACCTCTCAAGCCTGTTAAGGTCCCTCTGGATGGCAGCTGTATAATTTCTAGCTTTGTTGAGGGGAAGCCAGTACAGTTTTTGCCTCTTCCAGTAAAGCAATTTGGTGTTACGATGTGCTCACACACTACAAATCCTCATCGTTCTAAAAAAATAGGTTTGAACAAAGTTGCTTTGAAAACCATTTAGTTCTAATACAAATCAGTCTAGTTTGGATTTGCTCTCAGCAGTGGAAGCCGAACAGTTGAGTATTGAACTGGATAAGGGGAATTAAGCTGCATCAGTGATATTCTGTCTTCAGCTGCAGCCGCACAGCAGCGTGGGAAGAGAGACTTGGGATTTGGTTTGCGTGCAGGTACTTGTTTGCCTGTTGTTTCCAGGACTTCTGCAAACTTTCCAAACCATCAGGCTTTAAAATACCTTAATAAAATTGGAAGAGTAGAAATATGAGCCACCTTGTAGTTCAGAAATACTTTCATTTAATTTTACTGATAATAGCAATGCAGGATATTATGTTCACTTGCCCCCTTTTTTTTTTTTTTTCAGATTTTAAGTACATTTTAAAGTAGTGTTTGAGGGGTTTTGAGCAGTTGATTCAACTTAAGAAATTCTCTCTGGAGCTACTTATAGTGAGAATTTTTTAAATTACAAAGAGCGAGCATTTTCAGTAACCTTGTCGTTCTGAAGTAATTGCTGTCATGAAGTGGCTTCCTTAGAAACCTGCCTGAGTTTCATTCAGATAATTATTTTGTGTTTAAAAAACCCACAAAACTAAATGCAAAATCAATTGATCATGCAGTGCATGTTATCAGTGTAGAGATCGGATTTATAAGCTTCTGTCCACAGTCTTTCTAGTATAATACTCCACAGGAGCTCTAAAGGTGTATGTCAGTGATAGTAGGTTAGATTGTATTTAACCCCCTTCAGTTTACATACCTGCTATCTGCAAGTGTACCTTTGTCTTTTGAAGTCATTTTTCTCTTGACTTCTGCTGGTGAAAACTGCTTACAAGAGACTCTGCTTTTCTGGAATAGTTCAGTGAAGAACTGAAAGCCATAATGATAGCCTGAAAGAAAGATGTTACAATCTGAAATGCTGTAATACTGACCACAGTTGGTTCCCTCATGCTGGTCTGTCTTTTGGTATTTAAAATCTCCAGGATAAGACCTTAAAACTTCTGTCTTCTCTAGAGCAGGTGGGAACCTCTTGGAGCCCTTTGGAGTGTGCCAAGTAGGTCAGGATTAAGTCTGTTCAGATGAACATTCTGTGCCCTTTCTCTTCCCTGGACTACAGTATTATCTGGATGGTGCTAGCGCAGTTCTCCAGAGCATTTTATCCTTAAAGATGAAATCAAGCAGGGTTCCTGCTATTCAGTGTCTTCTCTTAATTTACTGCCACTGAAAAGGAGAAATTGGTACTCCTCCTCCTCCTTTGTTTCCAGCCTCATGATTGACCTTTCTGCCTTGCATCTAGCTCTACTGTGCAAGTCTCCACTGAGATGATTTAGCAGTAGGAAACTGCTAAATCATCATTTAGTCAGTAGGAAACTGACTTGAGAAGGAGAAGGTGAAAATCTTTCTTAATTAGCAAATTGAATCAGCTTGCTGCATAATTAAGAGTTTCAGAGCTACTGCAAGAAATGGAAAGGATTGTACAGCTGAGATTTGGGAGGTGATGGCTGAAACCTAATTTGTATCTTTAGACTTTTCTGCACAATGTAAAGTACTAGAAACCTTTTTTTATGCAGAAGCTGAGTTATGTGCTGTGAGAAGCCCGAGAGCTGGAGATCTGGACTGCCTATGACAGTCTATGGTAGGGGATTCTCCTATCTCTTGTAACTGTTCTGCGGTAAAAATTCTGAAGTTGTTCCAAAGCCTTTGAGTGATCTGTTACCTCTCTATTTAGATGCCTTGAGTTTCTGTGCCCTGGATTTGTTGGCTTTTTGGGTTTTGTTTTTTCAAGATAGCAAGGCTGCTAGCATTGCTTTGTGTGGATATTTTTGGTTAAGGTTTTATCAGACCAACATTGTCAGACCTTAACCAAATACAAAGTTACAGGTTCAGTGAAGCTGCTCGGAAAATGCCTAGTTATTTTCCAAAAGGAAGACAATCATTATGTTACAAATCAAATCTTCTTGAGATTAGGTAAAAAGCCAAATATAGTGCAGTCATTAATACAGAAAACACTTGATAAAGAAGTCCCTGATACAGATCTCATTTGTCTATTGTATGCTTAAAGAACAGAGCTCTTGCACTGTGGTTGGAGGTTTTTGAGACAAAACGAGACTGTTCCTCATCTCATCCCTTCCTCTGAAGGTCTTGTTCAAAAGATGGTTGAAATCCGATGGTTTTAATCTTAATTTATTATTTGTATTGGGTCAGTAAAGAGTGTGTGACAGCTGTCTGGTGATGGAAGGGTGGGTAGCTCTTGACTATCTCTTATTCTCTAAACTGTCCTTACGCTTACAGAAAACTTTAGTAGCTGTATTTCACAAAACAAACTAAAAGTACACCTTTATTGGGTATAGACAACTTATTAAAGATAGTACTCTGAAAGTAGCAGTATAGAAAGTATACATCACTAAGTAAGCAAGTCACAAAGACTGATAAAGCCCAATTCTGAGATGATTTAGAGCGTATCGAGCCTAAATTCTTGATTTGCATAAGGATTTGGATTTATTGGGGGGGGGGGAATAAATTGGGGGCACCAGTGTGCTTTGTATCACACTGAGTTTTGGACTATAACTCTTTAAATCTCTTGTGCATGATATGCTCCAAGCAGTAATTTCTGTCTTCAGCATCATGGTAGAGTAACAGGTGACTTCAGCTTCCTTAAACAAGTAATAGTCCAGACAATCTTGTGTTGGGAATGATCTTCCACATGCTCCCGCAAATTGTCCTGACTAACACAATGAGGATGCCATACGGAGATACGCTGTGCTCACAAAGTGGGAGGGAGAAATGAGAGGGGGAGCAGCCCGTTCCTGAAGGTTAACTTCGATAGATTTCTGAAGGCTCTCGGAGAATCGGTGAGTGGTGGTGCAGTGGGGTTTTTTGTTGGTTTGTTTGTTTTTAAGAGGACATCAGTAATTGCACCAAGCTGGAATTCTTAATGTTACAAAGCTCTTCAAAAGTGGAAGAAGGCAAATGCAATGCAACTATGGTCATGATGCAACTGTATGAAAACCAATATCTGAGTTTTTTGGGATATGCTATACTAAGAGAAACCACTGGTCCAATCAAACTTTACAACTCAGAGGATGGATAGCCCTCTCCAGGAATTTGGGTAATAGGTTTCTTTTTGTCCTTGCAGTAATTTTTCCAGAAATCCTAGAAAACTCTCAACCAAGTGCACCATACTGTGCCTAACGAGATTCTGAAGTCTTGCAGGTGAAAAATAGACCTTGTAATTCTGAAAGCTCCTTCTGCCAGCTTTCTTCCTTTCTTTAGTCTGTAGGAATAGACTAAATCATATCTGGACATTACTCAGGTCTTCCTGGTATCTCAGGTACTACTTGGGAATGCTATATTGAAAACCATGTGATTCTTTTTCATAAAAACTTACCTGAATAGTTCTTACACTCATCTAAATATGCCATCTACTTCTATACTTTCCCCATCAACTACTTGGTAATGTTGGGGTTTTTTTAAACTCATTTCTGTGCAACACTTTTTGAAAGTGGACATTATAAAAGTTTACCATTTGGATGTCGATATGAATTGTCACTTCATCCAGAAGTCAAGTTTCCCTACCTTAGTGACTGTAGCATGCAGTACAGTAAGGCTTAGGTCTTCGTGAATGGTTTCTGAAAGGTAAATCCATCTAAACTTTTTATCCAGTATTGGATGTACCTAGGTAAGTATGACGAGTTCTCTTGTGCCAGCCAGCCAGCCCGGTTTGGAGCATCCCTCCCTGCACCTCTCATTTAATATCTCAGGGTTCTCTTTGGAGTAAACCAAAGATCTAAGTGGAAAATTTGGAGTGAACTTTGCATAAGGTGATTCCATACGGGTTTGTGGCGTGGTGGCTTTCTGTGCATTTCAAGACAGCTATTGTGCACTTTGCTTGATTTTGAGTAAAGGGTCCTCTCACTGTTAGGAGTTCGTCACAAGATAAAGCATTTACTTAATCCTTTCTTCCTTATATTTGCAAAGTATTATTGTGGGATTTGGCCTCTGGAAAAGAGTCATTGCTTCTTTCTGTCATAGAACTTAATTTTTTTGTTTTGGTCTCCACAGTAATTTTATGTGTAGGTACATACTAAAGATGGTTAATAAATCTTGCTTAGGCTATGCATTAACCTGGGTTGGTTTCAGTGTATATCCATCTTGATATATATGTTAAGTTTTACCTCCCTTGATATGGTATCAAGGAGCTTATTATTTACAGCTTTTAATTTAAAAGTGCAGGTTTCCCTCAATTCCTACATTTTCAGACTTTGTTTTCTTCAAAATAAAGATAATGCCTTAAAAATAATCTGGAGAAAATGAAGTGAGAATTTGCTAGCTTGTGTCTTGAAGTAGAATCTTACATGCTGCCTCCCTCCAAAATTGGATTTTCTTATCTAAGAAAATTTTTTCTGGTTATTTTTTTTTCTTTTGCCAAATGCATATATAAAACTAACATACTGAGTTCCATGGTGAACTTTAGGTCTAGTGATAAAACTGATTTGAAAATCTTGGGATGTTTTTCATCTGTCTGTAAAGACACAGTGCCTTGTAGATTGCTTGTATTTTGTCTTAACATGGCTTTGAAGGATCAAAATATTTTCAGACATGGGGATGTTTCGCTAACTTCTGTGAAGGCATGTGAGCACTGCATTTGTTTAAACTTTCAGAGAAACTGAAAAATGTACATATCTGTCGTAGACATTCTCTTTTTAAGCATTTTTTAATTGCTGTTCAGGTAGTAACTGGTACTACTGCTAAATGAACACTGAACATCTCAAATTATACGGGGGTCTACTCTTGCTTGAATTGTCTAATTCAGCAATGTTGAATCATCACAAAACTAATGCATTTGGATGCATTTGATTGGATGAGTGGGAAAGGTCTGCCTCAATTAAGTGCTGTAGAGCAGCATTTTAGGAGAAACGTCAGCTAATGCATTTGTGTCAATTCTCAAAATATTCTAGAACTCCTATAACCACCAAATGCCATTACCCTGGAAAAGCTAGTACATGATTGCAAAGTGATGGTTTGGTGACAATGCAGGTTAAGATTTTTTTTTTTAATTATTATTAATGGGAGAATGTTGCACTGACTACTAAGTTTGAACTGCTGCAAAATTTACTATCAATTGTAGTACTGCTTTTTATAGCAATAGAATTTAGTCCAGCTATTTTTGTAAGATTCCATACGTGACAATTTGTGCTACATTACTGCCAGTAATTTGTAATTGTTTTAGCAGCCCCCCAGAAACTTTTAGTAACGGTTGGAGGCTTAATTTTGACAGGATTATCAAATGCTCTGAAGCCAAACAGCTTTAATCAACTTAATCTAACAGAAATATGATTCATGTCTCTTTCAAAATACATTGTAATACTATTAATTCACTGTTGTCCTGTGGAAAAGTTGTACTGCTCGTGGCTGTAACGTACATCATATACAGCAAACTTCTTGCACAGTAAGCTCACCTAGAGATGGCTACTCTGTAGGTGAAACTGAGTAGTTAAATATAGGTGTAGATGCATGGATTCTGTATTTTCAACTGATATAATACCTACTGTTTACTCAGTAACACTTCACATGTTTTGAAGCTGTATGTTGCTGCCATCCCTAAAAGTAGTTCTGAGAGCTGTCATTTAAAAAATTGGTCAAACTGAGCCTGAAGCTACTGTATAATGGCAGGAGATAGTATGGAAAACTAAAGGCATTGGTAATCCTCTAAAAACAAACATCATTTGAGTGACAATGCTGCTGGTGCCCTTGTTAGTCTTTCCATTCATGAGATTCTATACTTAGGAGCACGTGTGGGCAATGCTTTAGTGTTGTTCCCATTGACTATGATAAACCCTTTATGTCATTACTGATTCATGTTTACAATACTAGTAACTTCTGAAGCTTGCTGTATTTCTGGGAGAGAAAAAAGCCTTTTTCTGTATGAAGTCTGCATAATGCTGTGTACAGAGAATTTCTGTCTCTTTTATGCTTACTGTTTGACTTCATGTATGACTAAGATAGTCCTTGTTCCAAAAGAATAATCATTTAAAAACTTACTGATGAAATATAGGTTTAACTTACTGTATTATTTTATAATCTTGCCCAGCTGCCTTTAAGTAATTTCTGTACTTCTACAAAATGGTAGAAATTCAAGTCCTTTTCAACTTGTTGCAGAGTTTTTCCACTGTCCTGCAATGAAAGGAGTATTTTAGGAGGGTTAGGCTCTGTTTGCCTTATTTATCATGGTGTGGTATGGAATATAAGATTGTCAGTGAAGTACAAAATATATTTTGTAGCAGTATAATTTACATAACTGGGTGGAAAGGCAAGTGATCTACCGATTCAATTCTCTCCAGACTAATTGTGTTCTTTTACATCTACTTAACTTTATCGGGTAAATTTAATGGCAGTACAAGAATGTGTTTGGCAGCGACTGAAATATTTAATTTTCATGTCCAACACTGGCTTTAACTTTACTTCGAGATTTGAAAGGTCTGATTCTTGCTTTCTCTGTGACCTAGTCCGTTACAGTCTGCTTCTTGTAAAGTTGTCAATAGGTACGATTAGGTTTGATCTCTCAGCAGCACGGCTGTGCCACAGAACGTACCTGGTATTGGCACTGAGGTACAGACAGACAGGTGCCATTACCGGTGTAGCTTTGGCTCTGTTGGAAGTGTGCTGCTCTGGACTGTGCCTGCAGTGAGAGGCACTAATGAGAATCCAAAGCACTTCAAGATGGGCGTGATGCTGTCATTATACAACACTGTCAATGAAAGCAGCGTTGTGTCTGGACTTGTTTGAAGGCCTTTCTGTGTAGTCAGAATGCTGTCAGTAAAGCAAAACCCAAACAAAACCACCTCAGGCTTGTAAACAGGAATTTAATCTTATAGAATCTATTGCTTCTTTGGCTTGTAATTACACTTTGGCTTTCCTGTACTTGTCTCCTGAGCAAAGCCAACATACTCTTATGAAGTAGCAAACCCCAGTGATGCAGAAGCAGGCCATTCCTGAATGCCTTGGCCGTGTGCTTTGTAATGGAATACTGATACGCCATCATCTTCATGTTGGTGGTTCTGGTATTATTCTCACTAATTCATCAAACTGTAGTTACAGTTGTCTTCGTTGCCTGTAGTCATGAGATTTGAAGCCCAAATTGACTGAATTATCTGGGTTTTCTTCTAAAATTTTGTGATCTGTGTTTTACAGGAGTAATCCAAACCTAGGCTTTTCTAAATTTGGAAAATGCACAGGAAATATGAGAAGTTCCCTGCGTTCAACATCGACCACGAACTTGTGTGTAGTAACTAACTGTGCACACACACACACACACACACACACACACACACACACACACACAAGTTTACACAAGTTTGTGCAGTTACTATGCATACTAACTAGGTAGGCACACATATGCATAGTCGTATTTTCTGTAGCTGTAAGGAAGCAGATGACTGTACAGAAAGTTCTTACAGTTCCTTGTGTTGAAAAATAAATTTAAAATTATGGAAGTAGCTGACAGAAAACCAGTTGTGTCTTTATAACCCATAACAAATTAAATGTGCAAATTAAAACTGGAGCTTAGGGCTAGCTTTCATGCAGTTTTGAATCCATGAACTAGGATAACAAATAATGAGAAGTTTTCTGAATGTGTAATACAACTACTATTATATACTACAAACTAATTTACCTGTATAGTTTTTAAATTTCACTGGCATTATTATTAAAAGAGGAAAGCTTTTATTTAGACCAGGCTTTACTATTTTCCGCACTGATGTATGAGAGCAATGGGAGCAAATAATTACAGGAAAATACAATTCTACCTGCAAAGCAATGTGAATTTGGGTCAGTGGGCCAACAAATGAGGAACTGGCTTTGATACCTTGATGAGAAGAGACTTAGATGTAAGCTTGTAGTTGCAAAATCAGCACATTGTTTTGGCTGGATTCACTTTGGTGTGTTATAAAAAAAAAATGATACTTGCTAAAGGATGAGGACCTAGAGGTTGCACGATGTCCTTAGTACCAACAGTAATTTGAAGTGATGGAAAAAGTTGAATCTGTGCTGACAAGTGCAAGTTCTAGTTCACTTGGTTTTGATTCTTGAAGTGATTGTGTGATTCATCTGATTTAGGGAACTCTTATTTTAGACGTGAATGATGAAAGATAATTGTTATGTGAGTTGTTAAAGTTTGGTGCTCGTGAGTCTTCACTGGACCATAAAGAATAAATTATTTCCATTACCTGAGAAAACTCTGTGTAGTATTTACTTGTAAGTTTGCTGTATCTCTGTTTGTTCATGTCTCTCATTCTATGTACGACACAAGGTGCTAAAATGTTTTAGCCACTTGTATGACAGGTGTTGTAGTAAAAATGTACTTTCATAGTCACAGTTCTGCACCTGTAATTGGGGAGAGCAGCGGTCTGATTAGACTTAAGTTTGTTAATAATTTTAGTCAAATAATCTGAACTTCTGGCTTTTGCTTTTCTAATAGCTTTTACTTATTGGAAAAATATTATTTAAAAAATTAAGTGACCCATTCTTCTGGTGTTAAGCTAATAGAGGCTTTAATTCAGTTGAATGACTGTGACTAATATAAATAATGGATTATTCACGTCCTGTTGGTATGTTATGAGCTCTCTGTATTACCTTAATTATTTCTTCAACTTTAGTATCAAAATATCATCTAAGTTCTTTAATATGCATTTTAAAGAGTACAATTAAAAAGAAACTTTATCAAACCCTGTAACAGATTGCTGGAAGAGGTTGTAAAATCTCCATCCGTGGAGATTTTCAGAACTGAACTGAGCAGCCTTCTAACTCTGAAGTCAGATCCAGCTTTAAAGTTGGTCCTACTTTGAGGGAGCAGGGAGGGTGGTGGAGCACATGACCTTCAGAGGTCCTTTCCAACAAATTTTTCTGTTGATAATGTATTGATTTTTTTATGAATTTGAGGTTAAAAATGACAAGGTCAAATGTCTGCAAGTGTCCTGTACTCATGTGTACAGACCAAATGGAATTACTCTGTACCCTTTCCCCCACTTAGGCATTTGTGCAGGCATTGAGGCATTAGTGTGGCTTGTTTTTTCTTCCTCTTGTTTTCAAACTGCATACTGAATTAATCACTCCCTATTAACAACTTACCTACTGAAACCAGATTGTTGGGCAAGTCATGACACTCCTATTGTGTAGTAATGGAGCAGAGTGGATGAGTATATACAAACTATGCATCTCCTATTTTCAAAAATCAATATGTTTTTAGGTTCTATTGAGCTGCTTTTACTGGAGGTACTGCCTGGCCTTTATCACATATCTCAACAGTAGGAGAAAAAAAAACAAACATAAGGTACGGTAAATCTAAAGAGTGGCTAGTAATGCAACTTAGTTGATATATATAATTCAAATCATATAGGAATGTTCTTAAAAAGCAAAACGTTATCATGGATTTAAGGTAAAATATTTTATAATCATTTTTTGTTTTACACCTGGACAAAATTAGATCCAGAAGTCATCAGTGTATTTAAAAAAAATATATATGGTAAAGTTTTGGATAAAACTTGCTATTTTGTATTCAGTTTTCTTTCAGCCATTTGCAGCACAGAATCTATATTAAGAGACTCTTCTGAGTTGGTAACATATTTCAAGATATGTTTTTAAATTAAGCTTTTAGCTGTGTAGTAATAGGACTATTATAAAAACGTTAAGTTTGAAATAACAGCACAGACTGGAGATTTTAGAGGCTTGTTGGAATTATATCTGTCTATTGCAAAAAGTTCAGAAAAATTCCCTTGTAACCTGATGCTGACATTTGCTGAATGCTTTTTTCTCCTGGATATACTAAGTTATATGCTATAGTACAGGGTTGTTCTTCAAACTACTAACAGTAAGTAAAGTAAAATTTGATTAAAAAAAAAAAAACAAACAGAAAAAAAAACAACAAACAAAACCCCACAAACTTTTATAGACAACTTCATCATGATTGTTGAATGACCTTTACTTAGGGAAAAATTTGTAGTAGCCTTATGAAAAGTACTTGCGTTATTATCTGTTGCACAATTATATCAGAAGAATACATAAGGAATTTATTACACTGCGTTACCTCTGTGCTCAGTTCTTAAATGGTGTGAAATAAAGGGGAAGGAATCTCAAACAGAAAACTAAACAGCGAAGCAGTAAGAAGGGGAGGATGACAGGCTACCGCTGCTGAACACAGGGTATGTATAAAACTGCCTGAGCAAATGCTCGAGGTCCCAGAGCGTGTTTAACCATGTTATAAATGTCGTATCAGTGTTCTGTTAGTGTGAATAAAACTGTGCTGTCACTTCAGGAACTCACCGTGCAGCCCTGTCATAGCTTGTGTGTGGTGTGTAAATCATTGGCTATAATTGACAAGCTTGCTACTAAAATACACCGGGGCTCTGTGCTATTAGAGTGTATCTGTATCATTGAGTACTGGGGAATTCTGTTAGGTTACATTCCCCCC
>NW_010335709.1:0-550 GCF_000700745.2 Antrostomus carolinensis
GATGGATGGATGGATGGATGGATGGAGAAGGACTTGGAGGACACTGATGAGTTACAAATGGGACATGACCCAACAATATGTCCTCACAGCCCAGGAAGTCAATCATCTCCTGGGCTGCATCCAAAGAAGTAACCTAATCTGGTTGAAGATGTCCCTTCTCATTGCAAGGAAGTTGGACTAGATGGTCTTCAAAGGTCCCTTCCAACCCAAACCCTTCTGTGATGCTGTGGACATGGTCTTGAGCATCATCATCTAGTTGATGTCCCTGCTCACTGCAGAGTGGTTGGATGAGGTGACCTTCAAAGGTCCCTTCCAACCCAAACCCTTCTATGATTGAATGACTCCAACACATGGAAAAAGATGAACATCAGATTTGAGGTCACCTGGTCCTGGACATCTCTAGATCTCAACTCCTTTGAGGTGGCTTCAAACCCCACCACACATCCATCAGGTCCTCCAAGAGCACCAACTACACCCAAAAAAACCATCAGGGAAACCCTTGGAAGACAACGACATCAGGAGAGGATGGATGGATGGATGGATGGATGGA
>NW_010335710.1:0-1698 GCF_000700745.2 Antrostomus carolinensis
GTCCCCAAGGTGGTGACCGTGACACCCACCCCATGGCAGCAGCACCATGTTCTGGTCCCACAGAGAGATCTTGGTGTCACGGGAGGGGACAGAGATGTCCCACAAGGGGACATTTGCCACCTCTGCCTTTCTGGAGGAGGAAAGGACCCCAATGTCCCTGTCCCCGCTGGGTGGGTGTCACCCTTGTCCCCTTGCTCCCGCAGCGTCACCCCAGCACCCTGACCACCCCTGAGCACACTGTGGAGCTGCGCGGCGCCACCCTCGCCTGGGCTGGCAGGGACAAGTCCAGCAAGAAACACGTCCTGGAGGTGAGCTGGGTGACAGCCAGGGGGACATCGGTCACCTGGTGGGGTCCACGTGTGACCTGTGGGATGGTGGCATTGTCACCACCCACCTGGTTCACCCCAGCAGTGGTGAAGGGGATGTGCTGGGGTTGGTGAGGGGGGTGATGTCCCTTGATGTCCCCAGGCTTGGAGCAAAGGAACAGGCTGCTCTGCTGGCTGTCCCCTGCCTAAGGGCGTGGACATGTCACCAAGGGACCTGTGACATGTCACCAAGGGACCTCCCTGCTCCCAGGGGGGTTTTTCCACTCGGGTTTTGCACAGGGAGGAGGTTCCCAGCCACCCCGGCTTGCTGGTGGATGGTGACAATTGGGGTCATCAGTGTAATGAGTTGAGTGCTGCTCTCAGCCATGACCTGACCCCAACACCAGGTGGTTGCAGGACAGTTGGGGTCATCAGTGCAATGAGTTCAGTGCTGTTCTCAGCCATGACCTGATTCCCAACACCAGGTGGTTGCAGGACAGTTGGGGTCATCAGTGCAATGAGTTCAGTGCTGTTCTCAGCCATGACCTGATTCCCAACACCAGGTGGTTGCAGGACAGTTGGGGTCATCAACGTAATGAGCTGGGGGCCGTTCTCAACCACAACCTGACCCCCAAAGCTGGGTGGTTGCAGGACAGTTGGTCTCATTGGTGTAGTAAGTTGAGCACCATTCTCAGCCATGACCTGACCCCAACACCAGGTGGTTGCAGGACAGTTGGGCTCATCGGTGTAACGAGTTGGGCACCGTTCTCAGCCACAACCTGACCCCCAGCACCAGGTGTTACGGGACAGTTGGGCTCATCGGTGCAATGAGTTGGGCACTGCTCTCAGCCATGACCTGACCCCAACACCAGGTGGTTGCAGGACAGTTGGGGTCATCAGTGTAATGAGTTGGGCACCGTTCTCAGCCATGACCTGATCCCAGCACTGGGTGCTTGTGGCCAATCACGGGTGGCCTGGTGGCCCTGCGCTGAGCTCTGCCCGCTCTCCCCGCAGCTGAGAACACGGGAGGGCTCGGAGTTCCTCATCCAGCACGACTCGGAGCAGATCATCTCCGCCTGGCACAAGGCCATAGCCGACAGCATCGGCAGGCTGGTGAGCAGCTGCCCCGCTGTCCCCTGCCACCCTGGGGACGGGCACAGGGGGTCTCACGCTGCCCCTTCCCCAGGGCACCGACCCCCCCGGTGAGGAGGATGCTGAGAACGGGGCAGAATTTGGCTCCCGGGAGAAGCTGGGTGGTGGTGAGGAGAAGAGGACAGGTGAGCTCCAGGGATGGGCACCGGTAAAACCACCCCCCGGGCAGGGACGTGATCACCCCGCAGTGTCCCCAACCTCCTGTGGTGGTGGGAGACATCAGGAGCACCCCAAATCCCTG
>NW_010335711.1:0-289 GCF_000700745.2 Antrostomus carolinensis
CCGGGGTGCTGAGGGCAAGGGCAGGATCACTGGGCTGGGAGCATCCCGAGACACCAGTGGGCTTTGGGTTCCTAAAATCAAGGCAGCAGCAGACCCACCGGGCCAGTCCCAGCTTCAGTGTCCGCTCCTTTCCTTCTGAAGGAAGGATTGAGGAGCATCCCTTGAGCCGTGGCAGCCTGGCCAACGGGTTAGAGCCACCTCAAGCCACGCTGACCTTGCCTCGATGTGTGCGGGGTCCGAGCTGGCCCTGCTCCCTGCCGTGTGCCCGGCTGCTGGCTGGAGGGACGGG
>NW_010335711.1:305-5219 GCF_000700745.2 Antrostomus carolinensis
GTGCTGGAGGGATGTGCCAGAGCGACACGGTGCTGGAGGGATGTGCCAGAGTGGCACAGCACACTTTGCACCGGGCTGCTCTGCACCATGCAGGGTAGATGGATGTCTGAGGGGGTGTCTCCCTGCCTGGCTCAGGGTGCAAGTGTGGCTGCGGGTGCAAGGGGCTAAGTGTGAAGCTGGGGCTGGGAGCAGAAGGTCCTCTAGTCCCTGTGTGGGACCTTTATCTCCAGTTTGAGACTGGTGGAGATAGAGGAAGGGCTGTTTTCCTGCCCTCGGCTGGCTCTGGGGACCGTAGGAGGCTGCCGTTACTCCCTCCCAGTCCAAAGCAGCTCTCTGCATATTTGGAAGGAAATCGAGCTTGGAATCGGATCAGGTTGTCAATGTTCCAGCGCCTCTTAGCTACCGAGGGCTTAACTTTCAGCGAAGTTTCCATGAAGGCAGGAAGCGCCGACAGGCAGTCGGGCAGCTGCTCAGGCTCCTGCGGGAAGGAAATTCTGCTTCTCCCAGACGAGGAGGTTGTTCCTGGAGGGCTGGGCTGGTGTGTGGGGAGGAGAGGCAGTGAAGCACTTGTGCCTGGGCACTTGCAGCGTGTTTTCCTGCTGCCGAGCCCTTGGAGGGTTTGCTGTGCTCCTCATCCTTGCTGGAGGACGGGCTGCGTTGGGCCGTGGCTGCGGAGGATGGCGTTGAGCTCTCTCTGGCACTCCGGGGCTGGGTGAGCCACGTTTCGCATCGCGTCACAGGTCAGTCCTGCTGGCACCGCTGGCTTTAGGAGCAGCAAGAGGCACCGTGGTAAATGCCGCTGTGCCTCCTCTGCCCTGTCTGCTCGGCCTGCAGGTTAGTTGACGTGTTGCCTCTGAGTTGTGTTTGTAGCGCAGCTGTAGTTTGCTGGTGCAGAGGAGCCCGGAGGCAGCAGGCTGCCTCTGCTTTCGCTTCGGGCTGGTCTGGCCGAGCACATCCCGAGGTGTCCGGCATCCTCTGATCCCTGTGATGCTCCCTGGGACCCTCTGGAGCCTGCGCTGGGTGGGTGTGAACCCCTCGGTCTCCCTGGCTCCGTCTGCCCTGCCAGCAATGGCTTTGTGTGAGGTGGGTCTGGCGCCGCGCTCGCCGTGAAGGGTCCTGCACCCAAAGTGGGCACCGTGCCCGTGAGCACAGGGTGGGCAGCAGGCTGGCAGCATGTGCTGCGTGGGGGCTTGGGGATGTCTTTGCTAATACGGTCTAACAGCTTGCCCTTAAATATCCTGGGCTAGGCAAAGCCTCTCTGAATGATGTCACTCTGTCGCCATTTCAAAATATCTTCGAGGCACAAAGCATCATTTTAATGGAGGATGAAGAGTGATTATTTTTATGTCCTTTAAAAAACAAAAAATAAATCAGATCTAACGAGTAGAAAGGCCACTAAAACCGGCTTGGAAGCCAAAATACATTTCTTACATAAAAATGTACAATTCTCAGTGATGTTTGTATCACTTCTATACAAAATGGTTTAAAAAGAACAAAACAAAACAAAAAATCTGTGATATTTGTGAGTGTTGCTATTTTAGAATTTATTTCCATAAGTGATTTTTTTCTTAAAGATGTTTAATAGTAATTCATATAATAAAGTCCTGTTGTACTCTTAACGCTCTGGTGTGTTTTGCTTTTTGCTGCCATTTCTTTACAGGAGGGAAAAAGAAAGAAATTGGGGTGGGGAGGGAAATGCTTCTTCCCTTCACGCTCCCTGTAGCCGTGTCCCTCATGGCTGCAGATGCCCAAAAGCCACCCTGTCTCGTTTCCTCCTGGCTCCTGATGGTGCTGAACTTGCATCTGATGATTTTCTCGAGAAAGCGAGCACTGCAGGAGACCATCAATGGTGAGCTCCTGTCTCCATCCAGGAGCATCTCCTGCTTCCACCTGGCAGGACTTTTGGTTCAGGAGCAGGTCCCCTTCGGTGCCTGTTATGGGAGAACACGAAGAGCACCAGGAGTGAGCGGCAGCAAGAGCCCAGGACTCAGGGAAAGCCTTGGCAGAGGTGAGGATACTTTGGGGATGCCCCATCCCCATTCCTCCCCGCTTCACCTTGGCAGGTAAAGCAACACCACACCAAAGCACTTGGGGCACCCACCGCTCCCCTCTGCCATCCCTACGCAGGGTTTTGGCCAAGGTCCAGTGCCAAGAGCTCCACTGGGGTCAGAGGCTGTGAGCGTGGGCTCTGCACCAGGGAAACCACGCTGGCACCAAGTGTGTTGGGGAGCAGAACTGCTGACCCACGCTGGCAGGGGGGCTGTGCCCGCAGTCCCTGTGGAAGCTCCCGGCATGCCTGCAGCCAGCGACGTGTGTGGGGACCTGCCTTTCAGGAAAGAGCGGAAAAGGAAAAATGCTGTGGCTTACCCGCTTCGTTCTGAAAATAACGAGCCTCTCGGGGCCGGGGCGTGTGAGTTTTCTTTAAACTGTTTCATTAGCTATCACACAGCAACTCCTCCGCGTCTGTCGAGCAGGCAGCCTGGCTCCTTCGCGTTGGAAATACATTATTATAACGAATTATTTCTGAAATATGTGTTATTCATCTCTCCAGCCCTGCACATTTCCAAACCGTGCTGAGTTGGCGGAATTGCCGGGTCTGCAAAGTTGGAGAGCGTGGAGCTGGACAGCGTTTGTGGAATTGCTCCTGAAGGAGCTGGTCCCAGCATCACTCCTGTAGGGAATTGCCTGCTCAGTGCTGGGCTTGGCTTCCCCTTCCTTTCGTGTTCCCTGTAACAGGCCAGAGGAGGAAAACTTGGTGAGAAACTCCTTGGAGGCTCATGGACGCAAAACGGAGGGAGGGTCTCTGATGGGGAAGGACAGGTGCCTGTCAAGCCCCACTTACAGGAGCTGGCCTCTCATGTCCCCATCCAGCACCCAAATCCTCAGTCTCAAGCCCTTCGTTTTGGGGAAAAGTAGGACTTTTGGCCTGTCCAGCTATGTTGTCCTTGAGAAATATCTGCACTAGGGCAGCCTTAGCAAGGCAGCGTCTCACCAGAGGGGCTGTGAACCGCGGGCACCGCTCCAGCCTCCACCTTTCTGTGGGCAGCCCGTGACTCGCAGGAGGAGGGTTATTTCCTGTTATTTCCCATTATTTCCCGGTGGTGGGGAGCCACCAAGGCTGTGGGACATGGCACTTCGTGGGATGGCATCCTCCCTGCTTGCAGGGACGCGGCCGCAGTCTGCTTGCCCTGTGCCAGCTGTCTGGGAGCAGCTTTCGGTTGCTGGCAGGATTAAAGCTCCCCAGCCTCACGTGTGGCTTGGAAACCTTCCCTGTGAGAGAAGATGCTGGAAAAAGTCAAGGCATTCTTGCCTTAAATGTCAAAAGCCTGGAAATGCTGGAGAAACGCGGGATGCTGCCTTTCTGCGGTGGCCAAGCAGGCTGCGGCGAGCCCGCAGGGAGCCAGGGCTTTTGCAAAGAGCTGAACAGACCAGGGCCTGCCCAGTCCTCTGAGCAGCTCAGATGCAGCCCTGGATCCATCCCAGCAACTCTCTTTTGAATTCTTTTACCCTACAGGGACAAGGGTTTTCCTTTCAAACCCGTGTTTTAAGAAAACCAGCAGCTGAGAAAAGCCCGGGATTGAAAACTGTGGTGGGGTGACAATGAATGAAGGCTCGAGGTGTTCCAGACTGGCACTGAGTACCTGCTGGCTGCCAGCCCGCGGTGGAAAGGGACTGTGGGACTGTCCCCTTCCTTCCCGAAGCTGGGAGATGGAAGCAGGAGCTGCTTTTTGTCTCCCATCAGCTCATTCCTGAGCTAAGGGCTGCACCTAGTGACCGGGCATCGCTCCCTGGCACGCACTTCTGCTGGGTCGGGTGAGTGGGAAGGCTGACTGGGGGAAAGATGTTTGCACAGGACGATAACTTGGGATTTTTATAAAATAAAGTCAAAAAATCCCGAGTGTGGCTGCGTGCTGGGCAGCCAGGCACCGTCTGCTGCCATCTCCTGGGCCCAGCAAGCAGTGCTGGGGCTGCCCACAGCAGCATTTGTCCTGTTTCACCCCTGGACAGGGCTTGTGCAAACCACAGCGGCAAATCCCACCCATGGTTCTCCATCTGGGTGAGACCCAACACCAAAAGGCGACTGGAGTGAGACTGATCCTCCTGCATCCCGCTGCTGGTGATGGTTTGCAGCCCAATGTCACCACCAGTCCCCAAGCTCCTTGGCTGCCACGGGGACTTAATCGTGCTCAGCTAGAGGGACAGCAGACAGGGCAGATGTCAAGTGTTATGGGTAGAGAAGAGGAGCCCCAGCCTCTGGAGATGTCAGTGCTGCTGTATGGAGAGAAATGACTTCACCGAGGAGGCAGAGGCGCAGTCACAACGGCAATCTCTGGCGTGTCTCCTCCGTGTGGGACTGGCCAGCGTGGGTGAAGCAATAGAATCACAGAATCTCCTGCTTGGAAAAGACAGCTCTGAGATCATGGAGTCCAACCATACCTGTCCACTGCTAAACCACATATATCTCCATATCTGACAGTGGCTTCTCCTTTCCTTGGGACCGTGTCTGTTGTCTGGGACAGCTGTCCTGCCCCATCGCCCACAGCCAGCAATGGAGCACAGAATCACAGTGGTTGGAAAAGACCTTTAAGATCATCGAGTCCAACCATAAACCCAACATGGCCAATTCCACCTCTAAACCATGTCCCTCAGCACCTCATCTACCCGTCTGTTCAATCCCACCAGGGAAGGTGACTCCACCACCTCCCCGGGCAGCTTCGAGGGCTCCAGCGTGCAGCCAGGCTGCCCTGCCAGGGTCTGCGGCGAGCACGGGGGGGACAACCGGGTGTCCCTTGGTGGCTGGGGCTCATCTGCCCATGGTTTGCTGCTGCTCACAGCCCCGGTGCTGTGGGGGCTTTGGGGAAGCACAACTGGTGTCACCTCATTACCAGGTTGAGGGTGACCGTGGCCTTTTTG
>NW_010335712.1:0-260 GCF_000700745.2 Antrostomus carolinensis
GCCTGTGCCCCCACAGTGACCTGCCAGGCAAGGTGATGCCACACACCCCAGCTGTTGGGGACAGCCACCACTGCCAGCTGTGGGCTGAGCCACATTTCCCAGGCAGCTTTTCCTGGGCAAGTGTGCAGTGACACAAGGCACTACACGACCTTTTTTTTTGTACCAGCTCTGTCCCACTCCATCCAAGACCACTGGAGCCAGCACAGCACCCGCTTTCCCAGCAAGCACCCAGCCCAGAGCTGGACACACCACTTGGTACC
>NW_010335713.1:0-24512 GCF_000700745.2 Antrostomus carolinensis
TCCTTCCTCTCCTTCCTCTCCTCTGCAAACTTAAGAAGTACTTTCCTCTACTGAAATAAACTTTTGTATCTCCATTTTTTATTGACATGTCACTGCAGATGTAATTTTGCTTTCTAAGTGCACCCAAAACCATATGCTTCGTTAAAATAAAGGAAATTTGTAGGTATCCTTAGATAAATTATTATAGTCAGCATCATGAATGAGTACAGATCCATTATAATATGATTTTCACAGCAAAATATCTTTGGGGAAAAGCAGGTCCTTGCTCAAAACAAGCATAAACAAGTGGAACACACATAGAGAGGCATGCTCCAGCCTTCGTTGGTCAATAAAGCACAGAGGCTGCTTCTAGTAAAAATTAAAAATTGGATAATGATTAATTTGCAAATTTTAGTGAAGTCTGTGAGGCACTGTGTCACCACACAAGTTTGATTACAGGAGACATAATGTCTCTGGGCCAGGACTCTGAGGAACTGTGATGTTTTATAGAGAGCAGGATGCTCTGTGAATATTGACCCAAAAAAGGAGCTTCCTGGGAACTTGTCAACAGTGTGAATGGTTGAGGAAGCGGAGTCAACGCAGTGCTCCAGCACAACTGCAATGCCCAAGTATCCCTAGTGTGTACTGCCCATCCTGGTGTATTTTCAAATGCCTTTTGGCCCTAAATTTCCTCTGCTTTCTTCTGGTTAAATTAGTGAGAATTACAAAGGAGAGTTTTCTCTTTTATTTTGTTAAGAAGAGATAGGTGCTCAGTTTCAATTTTGGCTATAGTCCTTCAGTAGACTATACACGCATGTTCTGTAAAATGTACTTCAATTCTCATAGAACATATTAATTTGAGTGTTATCCAGTATCAGCTCATTTATATCCCTGCAGATATATGGAGAGTTTCCCAGACTTGAAAGCAAAAATCAAGAGACTAGAATTGGCAGCTATTGGCACTCATTTGGTTGAGAATTTTTCCTGTTTCTTGCACAGGTCTATATTATTTTTATCCTTTTAGAATTCATTCTTTTATTTTGGGGACCGCTGGAGGGGAAGCTAAGGAAGAAATCCAGAAGCTTTAAGGTAATGACTCAAGTAAGAATGTTCACACCTTCATTTTCTACGTGTGCTTAAACAAGAAAGGAAGAATGAAGGCAGGCAAATGCAGCTAGGAAAACCAGTAAATGCTCACCAAGAGCTGCTGGCAGCAGAGGTGAGAGCTGGGAGATGAGCTTTCTGGCTGAGACACAGTCCCTTCCTTTCATCAGTGAGATCACCAGTGGTTATCACACAGGTCCGATCCCAGGGAAGGAGAGAGGTGAAGGGCTCTGCTTTGTTCGTGCAGGGTGGCCCCCACAAGCAGCAGGCGTATGGGTAAGGTGTGGAAGAAGGCAAATAAGAGGAGGACCCAAGGATGAAGAAGGATGGTGAGGGTGTGATGAAGCAGAAGGAAGAAGAGGTAGTGTAAACCAGGACCTGTTGGTAGAGAACAGGTGAGTGTAAGCTAGCTGTGAATAAATTCAGGCTGGAAATTAAGAGACGTTTTCTTGCTGTGAGAGCTATAAGCTCTAGAGCAATGAGCCAATTAGAGCAGCTATAAAAAGGCCACTTACCATAATGTTAAGAAAGGTTGATGTGTTGGGTAGAAAGCCTTATGTTTTATGGTTACTGGAGACAGTAAAGGACTGGGCTCTGTAGTCCACAAGATCCTTTCCTGGTCTGTGCTACTAATTAAATTAAGCATGTGTTTGCTCTGTGTTAAGCTGGAGGTATGTGAACGAACAGCTCAAAGGCACAGAAACCTTTCTGTTCCTCCTAGAGCTTCCCCATCAGCAATCTCTTCCACAGCAAGAACCTTGCTGTAAACAGTAAAATAAATGCAAGGCTTGAAGAACAAACAAGCACACATCAGGGGGAATGATGCTAAACAATTAAACTCTCAACTGCTTCTCTGCAAGTTAAGAAGAAAGATCAGATCTTGACATCCTTGCTCCCTATCTACCAGAAAAAGCATTTCTTATGACACAGAAAACTGTAACTTTGTGACAGAAACTGACTTAATTACAAAATTCTGTCACATCATCAAACAGAAAGTACAAAAGGAACATTTAAAGGCGATTTAACTGTGTTTCCAACAACTGGGAAGAAGTGGTACAGCTCTAGACAGCATCACCTGACACTCATTTCTAAAGCAAGCAGTGCTGAGAGAATTGTCACATTTTTGATCACTTTATCACAGATCTTTTGCACCATTCTAGTGGGTTTTGGTACAGTTGAAATTCAAAGTGAGGCTGCAGGATGGTTTCTAGTTTCTAAAGACTGATATCATTGGTTTTAGCATCAATAATCAGACGTATTGGAACTACCTGATTATTATATTAGCATAATGAAAGACAGATTTTAAGAAGATGAACTGCAGTAGAATGAGATGCAGCAGAAGCTATCTGATTGACAGAAAAAACATTTCAATTGTTTTCTTTTTTGTTTGTTTGCTTGTTTTTTATGTTAAGGTAAATGGGCATGGTGGAGTAAATATAAAAGGCAATAAGCCAGAGGGAAAGTAGAAACACAAATACATCGCAGTCAGAAATACCAGGGTGTGCGTGCCTGGCTCCTGGGCACCACTACGAACCTGCACCCCAGGATGACAGGTCATCCCAGGAATAGTTTTTGCTTGGAGCATACGATGTTATCTGCAAGGACTCGCATGTAGCACCATGTGGTGCCAGGTTTTATTCTGATGGAGAAGCCAGGAGCCTGGTAGGGGAATGCATTTATTTTCCTCACGCACATGAGGTTAGATTAGTTTTGGAACTGGGAACCTGAAGTGGTCAGAATGTACTGGATCTTCAAGGCTGACTAGAAAATTAGGGAAAATTAGTTTGCCCCATGCCTCTTTTGTTTGACAGTGCCATGCCACTGTGGTAAAAGTCATCAATGCCACAGTCACAACTCTTGCTTTGAGATCTCAAGGAATTTCCATGTGCTTTTAAACATTCAATGAGGAGAGGGGCAATATCAAAGAAGCAAGAATGACCTGGCTATTCTGATAACAAAAAATGTGAAAGGATGAGCTGTATGAGTCCCAGAGTACTCCAACTAAGATTTTGTGGGTTGGAAAATGCCGCAACACTGGGAGTATCCTCAGTGAGAAGAGGATGAGAGCTCTTCTGGGAATGCAGGGGAGCTGTGGCAGTGCTGCACGAGAATGAGGGGCTCCAAGGTGTTGGAGGGAAGAGGTTTGAAAATAAGGGCAACATATCAGAGGAGAACAAGGTACCAGAAGTAGAGGGAGAGGAACACAGTCTTCAAAGCAGGTCTAATGATAGAATGCTTACAAAATAATGTCAATACTTTAGTCATCCTTTTACTCAAAATGCAGTAGCAATACGGGGAACGTGTAGAGTCTGGCTTGCAACGGAGCCAGCATAGAAACATTCAGTCAACTAACTTCATCTCATCTATTAAATGCAGTGCCTTTAACCAACAATCCTCTTTCACTTTGCATATGCCTTGGCATGAAAGCCATCCATGTCATCAGCAAATGCTAAACATGATGGCATTTAGCCTCTCTCTTAGTTTCGTTCACTGTTTTGTCTTCTTTGGTAGATGGGACACCACTTGATGCTCTGGACATGAAGCTTCAAGCCTGTTTTCTAAACATGTCACAGCATACAGAGTTAATACTTTCTTCCCACGTATCTTTTTTCAGGGAAAAGAAAAAGAGAACAAAAAAATCAAAAGCAACCCCCTACCTCCCTTTGCAACACCATTGTGCAAAGCTGAGAGAGAAAGCAATTAGTGTTGCCATAAGAGGGCACACTGCAGCTGTAGCTTCAACACAGCCCAGCAAATCTCTTCCAGAAATGAGAAGTGCCAGCTCCTTCCCCTCTGAGAGTGTACAGTGTTTGTGTGCTGAAGAAAGTGCAGGAGGCTTTCTATTAAGTTTCCCAAATGTTTGTTTTTCTGTTGGCTTCTTCCTCCCCACTCTGCCTCTCACTCTTGCAGTCTTTCTTTGGATTGATTTTAATTGAAAGTTTCAAAGCTTGCAGAACTGTTGCACTTCAAGTTAGTATTTCTGAACCCATTTTTGATGAATCTGTAATTTCTTGGGTTTAGTGTACTACATGCAGGGAACACAGAGCACTGCTTTGGAGAGTTTGCACTGTAATAAGTGAGCAGAAGAGAGCAGGTACATGTAAAGAAGTCCTATCTTGGGATGAAGAGATGTAGATCTCTCTGGGTGTATCACAGGAGCCATGTCAGCAGCATTTTTGTGATGAGTCACAGGCCTTATATTGCTAAAAAGATTCTCACAATATCAGTACCAGGAGTGAGGACAAAACCAAGAGAAATGATCAGTGAGCTGAAGGCATCAATGTGTAAATCAAGAGCAGCAGGTGTACTTTGGTTAAAATAATATTAACAAAACCCCCCAATATTTGAAAACCGTAAACTTACTGGATAGAGAAAAACTACATAGCTCAACAGAAGCAGGATATAGTAAAAAATAAATAAGCAGAGGCTATTACAAATTTACGCCTGACTTTCAGAGCAAGAATAGCAAAGTCCTTTTGCAGGTAGAGTGGAAAAGTACTGATACATGAACTGTGGGAAACAATCTGTCTCTGACAGATGTACCTTGGATGTACTCAGCATTTTTTTCCTACTTAGTAACTTTGATATGTGTACGGGTAAGCGATTAAGGATTAATTACCTTCCTGTTCAAATGGTACTTAGCACAATGATAAAGGATAATGGTTTTTGCAACCAAAAACCCAAACACGTTCTGTGTCATTCCCTTTCCTTTTTTAAAAAGTCTGGAAACATACCAAATTCTCATGTGTGTCCATAACATACACATTAAATTTATGGTAAAAGTTCAGTCTGTTGGAAGATTTCTTGTATCAGTTGAGGCATTTCAGAAACTTGAAGAGAATCTCCTCCTGCAGCTCACACTTAGTTTGATGTGATCCTTGCTTTCCTGGCTGCCTCTGCACTGTTTCATGTTCCCTCTGCTCCTCAGGGCTGTTTGTTTTACCACCTTTCTAAGCCAATGGCCCTCTAGTTTGAGTGCCAGGATTCTGGGACAGATGTCATACTTTTTTATACCTCCACAATTTCTAGCACAGCAAAGCCCTGATCTCCATGTTATCATACTATGATTAACTCCTAATAATGATAATCGGACCTGCTGGTACAGAGTTGCATGTAATAAAAAGCGATAAACATCTGTGTCAAGGAGTAAAACATATTCTTCCTAAATTAGTTGGCAAGTCTATTACCACATCTCTGGTTGCTATAAATGCCACAGCTCCTGTATATTGTTGTCAGCCTGGCTGTTGTAAAGAAGGTGAAAATATCTACTTGCAAGTATTATGGAACTAGTGTTCTACACCAGGAACCCCCTAAAAATACTTGGATAACGCTTACTGCTTATAGGCATTGCATGCTCTTAGCACACACTGCATGTTACTTTTTTATCCAGCTGACTGTGAGAATGGTCAGACATCCTCTTGAAGAAGAATCTAAGATTTATTGGACATCACTGGCATGTTGGCCCTTTGCTACCTCCTGAGCAAAGCTCCTAGGACTGATCATGGGAATGGTCTTCAAATGTATCAGTGCAAATTCTGTAAGCTTGGTACAAACAATTGTCACAGACTGCTTAACGCTCTTGTCAAGAGTCCTTTCCATTGCGGAGCACTCACTTGCTCTTTTCCAGGTTCTGTGGGTGTAGTAAGATAGGGTCTGGCGACCGGAAGATATCGCGCTGTACGGAAAGGTAAGACACCCCTCTCTCTCTCCTAGTAGCCAATAGCATTTAGCCTGTGATGTAAGCAGGCGGTAGTGACGTTGTGAACGCACACCATATAATGCTGTGTCGCACATCAATAAACGCCATTTGCAGCATCCTCATATTGGTGTCAGTGCTCATTTGGCCCAGAGGCGGGGCGGGGATTTGTCTCTGTGCCACCTCGACCGGACGGGACGTTGCGGGATAACAACTGCAACATGTGGGAGATGGGTAATCTGGAGCAAAGTGAAGGAACAGGACAGTGATGCTCAAATCTACTCCCACTAGATCTCTGCAAACATGTCTAACTATACACTGAAGTCACAGAATCACAGAATTGTAGGGGTTGGAAGGGACCTCAGGAGATCATCTAGTCCAACCCCCCTGCCAAGGTAGGCTCCCTACAGCAGGTGGCACAGGAAAGTGTCCAGGGGGGTTTTGAACATCTCCAGAAATGGAGACTTCACAACCTCTCTGGACAGCCTGTTCCAGTGCTCTGTCAGTACTGTAAGTAAAGAAATTTTTCCTTAAGTTTGTGAACTTCTGGTGTTTCAGTTTTTGCCCATTGCTCCTTGTCCTGTCACAGGGTACTATTGAAAAAAGCCCAACCCCATCCATTTGGCCCCCACACTTCAGGTATTTATAGACATTGATAAAATCCCCCACCAGTCTTCTCTTCTCCAGGTTGAAAAGTCCCAGCTCTCTCAGCCTTTCCTCATATGGCAGATGCTCCAGGCCCCTCATCATCTTTGTGGCCCTCCACTGGACTCTCTCCAGAAGATCCCTGTCTTTCTTGAACTGGAGAGCCCAAAACTGGATGCAGTACTCCAGATGTGGCCTCACCAGGGCAGAGCAGAGCGGGAGGAGAACCTCCATCTACCTGCTGGCTATACTATTTTTAATGCACCCAGGATACTGTTGGCTTTCTTGGCCACAAGGGCACACTGCTGGCTCATGGCTACTAAGTCCCTTAGTAGCAATTGCCACTCCTGTGAACACTGAAACTATTTCAATCTTTGGCACAGTAAGTGCCTACACAATGAGAAATGGCTTAAAACGACTTGCTAGAAACCCATGCATGGTGAGCATTGACTATGTCTATGCTTGTAGTCATACAAGGCCAGTCATTAAAAACAGACATGTTGACGATTTCTTCTCAGGATCCCACAGCCTTTGCCTGTGTTGATGATAGGAGGGAGGACTTGCAGACTTTTGAGTCCAGAGCCCTGACATCTAGATTCAAGAGGTTTGCCATGAGTTTGACTGAGTAGGTGACATCCAGCAGAAAAATATCTCATTTCTTAACAGAGATTAGAACAACTTGTTGCTGCCTCTGGCACTGTGAGCTGATCTTCAAGTTGGCCTTACTAATTAGCAACATAAACTCTGTCTTGTCTTATAAGATTGGTTTGCAACTGGATTTTGGCAAAAGCTCTGAGAGTCACATAAGGAATGTTCTAAGGGACTCCTTAAGATGATAAATTGAAGAAAAAGTACTAAACCACAGTGCAATTCCTAATACAACACACTTACTGTGAGATATTGCTTGCTGTGAAATGTCTCTTGAAGTGCTTACTTTCATGCTCCTTATTTCACCATCTATTTTCAAAACAAATTTTATTCTTAACACAAAACATTTTTCCCATAGTCTCTTTGAATTTACATTAGCAGAGTTACACCACACAGAGCACACCACTACCATTACTGCAGCATCTCTAGCAATTTATGTTAACCACTGCCTGAGACAGCTTCCAAGCCACCTGAGGCCACCTTCTATTATGCAGTCCAAGACTTCTGGTATCAACAGACCTAGCCCTGTCCAGAGGTTTTTTTGAGGTCTGCTGCGTTGCTGTTAGACCAATGACCACCCCAATCCCTTGACAGCACTTAATCCCAGTGTAATTCCCAGCGGAGATACTTTGCTAGTTAATTTGGTACAGAACCACAGTGATATGTAAAAGAAAGGGCTAATGCAAGTGTCTAACATTATTGCTGCTCATCAGTTGTTTCATTATCAGCCCAGATGTATTCTTTAAACCCTGGAGTCCCAGATCATGACATTTCTAGCTCTCACATTTGTAACAGATGATCACATGAGGCTTAAAAAAACCAGATAAACAAAATGTTTTTAATTTTAAACTCTTCTGACTTTAAAAAGAGACTGTTGTGATTCTGAGTCCTATCAATCAACTGGTAATATTTGGGATCTGGCACACCAATTGTTGTAAAGCTTTCCCAATATTATTGCAGGTCTTCTTGTCTTGTTTTTACCAAATAGCACAAACCAAACCAAGACAAACCCAACCTTCCATCTATTTAACAGCAGCTGTATGTCCCCAAGTACTCATTAATGCTCTCTTTCAGCCCCAAACTCAGATTCTCACATTGTGGGTCTAGGGGAGCTCAATAGTATCAGGCCACCCACTGCAGCCTTTTCAGTTAGGAGAGCTGGCAGTAGTGAGCGAGGTGAAAGGAGGTCTGTCTCATCAAGCAAAGCCACACCTGTGACTGAGAAAGTTTTTACAGCCCTGCTACTGCCATTAAGAATGGACAGGAGAGGCTCAGCCACAAAGTAAATGTATATGTTCAAGATTGTACTTTTGGAACCATCCTCTATTAAAATATTTAAAATATTCCTATGGTTATTTTTGTCAATGGATTATCAACACCAGAGGTGCTCCAAGCAGGCAGAAGGATAAACACACGCACACACACACACACACAAATGAAAAATATATAATAAAAAAGAAACATCTAAGTTCAGTTGATATTCTGAAGGAAAGGATCTGGTAAAACCTACAGCCATAGTTGGAAACAAAATGGCTGATCATCAGGACTTCCTGACCTCGTTTGCCTTCAAGAAAGTACAAAGATAACCATCATGTTTCAGCAAAAAAAGAGCTGTATTATTTACTCAGTGCAGATGTAATGATTTGATACTTATGGAGAGCATTTACAAATGTTAAATCAAACCACAAGGAAAATACTGTCCATGTAACAACCATGAGAACCGTTTTCAGATTTATCTGCAGAATAAACACTTAATGTTGGCTGGAGAAATGTTAACTTGTAAGAGAGAAAATACCTATGTTCAGAAAGGAAGAATGGGAGTCAGGGTGCCTGTTTTAATCTTTCCTGTTAAAGTTTACTATTAAATCTGTGGAGTAACCAGAGCACTTCAAGACCACTTAACCATTTGTAATATATGCATATATATTATTTACTCGTACACACATATATGTGTGTCTATATATATATATATATAAAATGTATAGATATATAATATTTATATGATATGCATATATATGTAAATGTAAATAGTAAAATTATATATATATAGGCATATATAAATGTGATAGTAAAAATAGTTTTAACCATTTCCTAGAACTGCAGGACTCAGTATTTGAAAGCTGATTTAGCTATAGGACTTCCTTCTGGGAACTGGAAATTATTTAGGTTCTTCTATCACATCCTTTCTTGGAAGTGGAGGCAAGATCTCTGCATGGCACTACAGGAGATGTCTCGAGAGCAGTCCAGAGCAACACAGGCCATTTCTTGATTTATCAAGTGCTCGTCTCCTTCTCTGTCTGCCCTCAGTTTGCCTCGTCATTGACTCTGGCCGTGCATGACCCTATATTTCCACTGTTACATTAAACCAACAAATGAGTTCAGACTCGTGAAGTCCTGTGTGCTCTGAATCTTTTGCCCATGGAGAGTCTCTGAAGAGAAAGTACTTCTGGCCTTGGTGATGGCAAAGGCATGTTCAGATATTTAGGTAGACGTATCCTCTGAGCTGATTCAGCCCCAAATTGTACAAGGCAATTTTTTGTATGTGACAAATCACTTGGGAGACCTTTACAGGTCTTAGGGATATGATATGGATTTCCTACCCTCTGACTGCAAAATTAGAAATTAGTATTGAGGTTTTCACCTCGTGTTGTTAGGCTTATCCATTTCCCAGTTAACCCTGAAACCTATGAGATATTTCATTGTTGAATAAAGTTTGTGTTTAAAGGCAAACAAACTTTTCAGGCTCCTTCCAGCACCTGAGACTCCAGCTATGCCATATATAACTGCAAGAATGTGAATTTTCTCCCTTTACACAATGTTCCCATATTGTTGGCACAAAAACTGCTGGTTCCTCAGACACTGAAAATGAGAAATAAATGTAAGGGAATATAAGAAACACAAACATTCTTTAGGAAATTGTCTCAAATATGGAGGTTTTAATGGTAAATTCTAAACAATTAGGAAAATTTTAAGAAAATGGATAAAAAATGTCTGGAGTCAGAAGAAAAAAATATGTCCATTATGAAATAAACTTTATGGAAACTGTGTGTGTTTTATTACAAAGAATAACATCTGACGTGAGAATGAAGAATCTGAATCAGAAATTCAGATGCTTGAAGCTTCATTGTAAAAACCTCAGCAGTCCCCATAGGGTCTCAAATCCATTGAAGGGACAGCTGTCTATGCAGGAAATACAGACAAATGGAGGCCATGCGATGGAGGGTTCCATCAGATCCTGCAGAGTAAAGACTTCAAACAACCAGAAAAGTTAAAGCATCCTCAAGTGACATTCTTTGACAAAGGGAAAAAAAAAAAAGATAGCGAAAGACTTCCCTAGATGAAGAAAATTAATTGCTCTACTTAATTCCATAAAATGTTTGAGGATTCAACCTGTAGAAAATATAAACTGTGGACAACCTGAAAGAAACAGAGCTCTGTAAGAGGAAAAAAATACAAAGTCTCCCCCCAAAAAGAAAACCAGACAAAGCAATTTTTCTAACTGGGGAGAGAAGAAAATCATTTTGCTTTGACCTTTTCCTCACCACTTGGACACAATAGCCATAGTTGCTATATATAAACCTTAGATGCTCTTCAGCTGTGCTCAACCAAAGGATATTTATTTTAACTCAGAAAGGCTAGTGGTAAAAGAAGTTGGGGGATCTTTTATTTACACAATGATAAATTAACCTATGGATCACTTCTCTAAGGGTAGCTCTAGGAATGACTAGGATGCAGAGCGATGCAGATGGACTTTTTGACCTCTTTTGTTAAAGATCCTTCCATGGTATTTGCTGAGCTTTTTCAAAGCTAAAAGGTTGGAGGACACAAAGCTTTATTCTCACATTTTAGTCTTGAGGCTAGAGAAGCTTCTGCATTTGTGCCCTAGCAATGTTTGCCTCCATTAAATCTGAAGTATACTGGGCAGCTGTGGAAGGAGGGAGAAAAACAAAAAAGCCTTGTGTCTGAAACATTTGTGTTTGTGTGCATCCTACCCTGTACAGCTGGTCTGACTCAGCTCGGAGAAGATGCTGTGCAGCTGTTTCTCTGGAGCAATATCTGTAGGCAAACAGCAGCAGAGTACAACATCTATGTGCATCTTCCTGATCTCCAGAGTTAATTTTGTCCCTGCTATGTCATATTTAATCATGAAGCATTAAGCTTTTTCTTACTGGATATTCATGTGCATATGTTTAGAACTTACAGGGCCAATCAACCATTATTCTAGTTTTCCTATTGATGTCTTTCTTCCAAATCAGAGCCCAGGGACTTGCCACAAGCCCAAATCCCATCTTTTCAAAATTGCTTACTTCTTTGCCGGGACACTATTTACTCTGCTGCAATTGTCTAAGACTGGGTTCAGCTGGTGCAAACCAACTTCATCTTTTCTGTGGTGCTGAGGGAGGATTTAGCCTGTGGACTGTACAGCTCTGGCAAGTCAAGGCAGATGAGATGCCCTGCACTGGGGAAGCTCTGCTGCTACCTAAAGAAAGTGGCCCCAAGTCCAAAATGGCAGTAGCAGCCTGAAGAAGCTCAGAAAAGAAGGCTCTAGAGACTAAATAATCTCATTCCAGCTCTGATGAGCTCATTCAGCTGGAAAGGCAGGGAATAAAGCAAACCAAAACAAAATAAAGCATGCATTCTAGTCTGAAGATGAGACCACTAGGCAGCTAGGCACTGAGATATCATGCAAATGGAAATAATTAAGCACTAGAACAGATACCACTGGAATTATCAAAGGAATTTTTTGAGGAAAAATGAATGAATCTGCAATGCTCTGAGATTTGCTCCTCCAAAGTAAAGCAACAATCCCCGCAGAATAAAAGGGGCTAACCCTAAGGGTGAGTGGGATAATGTTAAAATATTTCTCATGCTAGAAGGTTCCAAAATGTGTAAGGTAATAAATTTCTAAATGGTTCAAGTGTGGGGAAAAAAAAAAAAAAGTCTTGGGAGGAAGAGCAGCAGAACTCAATTGGCTCCATGGCAGCAGGAGACAGCAGTGACCCCTCTTCAAGCTGAAAGCCATATGGCTCAGAAATGAGTGGAAATAAATGATCGAGTCATTAGGATCCCAGTGGGGCATGCAACAACCTCAAATGGCAGCTGATCCCCCATGGTTTTACCCACTGATCTTGTCCACTGCTGGGAAGGAGTAAATCCAATGGCTGTGCAAAGTTGTGCATCTGTCACACACACGTGTGTGCACAAATAGTCTATTAATACAAACTTTTAAACATATTGTGAATTCCAGAGCTTTTATGAAGATTCATAACAAAAGGGAAGTAGAGATGAAACATCATATGAAGGTCATTGTTGTGCATGAGTGGAGAAGAGTGGTTGGGAACTGTTTGCCAGGCACACCCACAGAAAGCCTCTGCCTACCACACATGGCAAGGTGAGAGACAAATAACATAAGCTCCTTTTGCCTTTCAAAAGAACCTTGTGATTGCTTTTTTAGCTCGATTATTCCACAGTCTTTATACTTGTAAGGATTGCTTTTCTAATGAGGCAAGAAAGGTCAAAAGAAATTAATAGGCAAGATAACAGTTATCAGTCTGACATAAATAAAGCAGCTTATAACACTTGCAATACGCCACAATCTGCAACAGATAAAGGAGTCTAAAGCCAAAGGAGGGTTCAAAAGGAAGCCGATACTGGGAATATCTACACTCTAAGTTCTCTTTTAAGCAGATGACTGGGCCACAGTTGCTGTTTGCAGTTGTTGCTGCTGAAGCCAGTGTTGCCACTGAAGTTTAGAGTAAGGACATCATTCACCTGGCACAGCTCAGCCTCTCCGATTCGGTGGCTCAGATGTGATCCCACAAGCCTATGTGCGTGTCCTGATATGACAGCGATCACATTTTTACCCTGTAAGTGATACCACAATGCCAGAAAACACTGGGTAAGAAGTGCGCTACAAAGCTCTCCCTTGCCCACGCTATTGCTTTCCTGTTCCTCCCAGGACCCTGCTGCATCTTAACCCTGGAATCAGCAACGTTACTACTCGTTTGCCTCTCTAACTCTCCAGATACCTAGGTTCCTGTTTGTGAGTCCCCAAAATGTCAAAGTGGCTCCTATCTTATGTGTCTGTGACCCCAAAATAATTTTACTAACTCTGCCTAAATTCCCTTGGGAACCTCTTTCAGTAAGGTATAGATCACATGTGCAGTAAGATATATGCCACGCACACACACCCACCCCTCTCAGCCTCCTGAGAGGTGCCTCTGGAGCTTGGATTTAAAGAAGCAGAAGGCAAGAGCCAAACGTCTACAAGGGGTGAGTTTCAGGTATGACTCTGCAATCAGCTCTTCCTGTTGATTAGATGCTATCCCAGCTGATGGGTTTTCATATTAATCATTTTCAGGATCCTAATTTACCTCCGTGAATGTCATATGTGTCTTAGAAGCTAAACTTTGCATTCCAAGCAAGGAGCCAGACAACCAGAAACATAATTGCTACAGGACCCAATTTCCATTGTTGAAATTCCTCGTGGGAACTTGATATCACAAGCCATGCTTTAGCAAAAGGACTCCGAAGCGCCAGTGTAATTTCTATCGCTTTTCAAAAGCTTAGCTCTCTGCTAGTCCTATGAGTCCTAAAACCATGTAGCAAAATCGGTGATGTACATACACTAGCATAATTTTTGCTTTAATTGGTTTAGCTCGTTTCCATGAAGATATTAAATCTCTTTCCCAATCACCTCTCTTCACTGATTAAGAATATTTTTCCACAGTAAATCATTTATTCTCAGTTGCACATATTCCAGACTCCTCTTGGACATGCTAAATTGGCTGGACTGTTTTTTTTTAACTTGTATTTCAGTCTTGAGCTTTCAGACCATTAAATGTCTCCAGTGACCACATGATGCTTTTTTTTTTTTTTAAACAGATAATTTATTTGCAACAATAGTGTGAGATACAGTAGAATAGAAGTGGGAACAAGATAATCATATATTGTTTTATAGTGTATTTTTCAGTAGATTATTCCAAATGTTACATATGGAAATTTTAAGTCCTACAACATTAGTTCTGATATCACGGTGACTAAGCATTTCAACAATAAGCAGTCTTGTGGAAAAATCCATGTACATAGTTTGCTTTACTTCATTTGTCCTAAATTACAGACTGCAACAGTATGACTTATATCATATAAGTGAGTAACAAATAGTTCAGTCTATATCTGCATCTTGCCTATTTAGTGAGTCCTTGAGAAATTCAGATATACACAGGTTGATTTGAGATACAAAAAATTGTGCATAGTGTTTTCATTTCTCACCTTGGAAAGAAAGGTTCACAATGTAAATTCTCACATATTTTATTTAGATTAAAAATATTGGATGGTGTACAATATCCTGAATGTGTTACACAGACTGCAGATAAAATGTTGCAGAGCACAGCAGCAACAGCTCTGCCACCAAGCACTAGAAACGTGGAAGTCTGAAGGCCACTTAACTTTCTAAGCAGATACTGTGACAGTTAATAATAACCAGAAAGTAAACAATTTTTGAAAATCTCATATACAAATACATGTGACAATTCTAAACACTGCATGAGATGAGTCTTGCTCCTGCTTCCACTGAATGAATGAAAGATACAGCTCCCAATTACTTTAAGGGGAGAAGGATTATAACAACTCAAATGTTGCAGGATTTTTTTTTTTTCCTGAGAATAGTTAGAATTTCTGATAAACTCCTCAGAGTTTGTGCAACTTTAAGTTATTTGTGTGCCTCAGTGTAACAACCTTCAGCTTCCATTGTTTATTTTCTGAAATCCAGTGATTAAGTATTTTTATGTGTTTGTTAAAGTGCAAATATAGCAGTGGGAACAATCATGCCATCATGGAGGATTGAGAGATGCACCCGTGGTTTTTTTTAGGACCCCAGAATGACAACATGCCTGGCAGACTTCCAGTGATATCCATCCACCATAATAAATGAAAGACATGTACCATTTCCCACCCCAACCAATAAATAGTTTAAGAGGACACCAAGTTATGTTATGAGGTATAATTTAGAGCTGAAGGCCTTTAGAACATAAATCTCATGGAAACAGTATATGTTTTAAAAATCATTTTAAGGCAGAAGTATTTCAAATCCATAAAAAGGTCACGCTGGTCTATTATTTAGCCAAACGTGATGATTGTACAGTGATGATACCACTGCAAAGCAACTTAGAGAAGCACGTACCCCTGTAGGTCAAAGCTAAATCAAGTCCTAAGGGATGCTGAAGAGTGACATTTCCTTACATGAATGGTGATCTCCTGTGGTGGGGCAGAACTGTCTGTGATGATGGCCACTCCTAAGGTTTTACTTTAGGTTGGGTCATAAACCTCAAGTTGAACACATCTCCTTCCAGAATTAAGTATCTTGCTGAAAGACACTGATTTTGGAAAAAAACACAGTGAAGTGCATGAGAGAAGCCATTAGGCTCCAAAAAAGCTCAGGGTAATCAATGACAAACTCCTCCATGAGTCTCATTATGTGGGAGCAGGAACAGACCTACCGTATCTTGCTTTCTTACTAATGTCCAATGACATGGCAACATCCTTTACTGTCTAGTGGTCTCTTGCTGTAGCTTCCCTTCTTTCACCTAATCTTTTCAGGAGCCTCCGTATCTTGTCTCCAATACTCTCTTTGAGCAAGGAGTTCTCCTGGGACTGGTTCTGAGTGTTTGCCTCATTTCATTAACAGAGAGTGTTTCAAAGGAAAAAATGCTCGTAACTGAGGCGGCTGGTGCTATGTTTGTGTTATGCTCACCTTGGCAGCAGAATCAGGCTGGCTGAGGAAAATACACATCAAACCATTTATGTGAAGGACCCTTAAGCACAAAACAAATCACAGCTTCTTATTTAGATAAACACAGTACTGTGCAAAATTGACAAGAGCTTCTAAGGAGTGTCTTTAAATACAAAAATGCAAACTTTTGCTTAAAAAAAAAAAATCTACCAGTATTGTATGTATTACTCTTTACCTGTTTAAGCCATGCAAAAAGTTTAATCAAAGTGTCCCTTTAAAAAATACAGCATTTGAAGAAAAAAGAAAAAAAAAAAGGCCAGAACAAATGCCTAGGCAAAAAAACCAACCGCAAACCCCACAAGTTTTGATCTTTCTCATTTCATCTATTTAGCATAGTATTTTCCCATCTGAGCAGAGATATTCAGGGGTCTAAACAGCACACCTGTGTTGCCCTTCCCCAGGAGACCTAGTCCTTGCTGTGGGAAGGAGCTCTTACCTGCCATTTGACATTATCCCTTGTGGGTCCCTGACCATGCCCATGCTCTTGAACTGTGATGCTGTCACTGAGCTGGGGCACAGCTACGGACAAATATCAGCTGCTTTACCAGGCTCCATAGGCAGCCACTGCTGTGATGCTGCAACAGGTACGTGATGGGGAGTGCGTCTGGCGGGAGGGCTCATATGTTTGGAGCGGGGCTCTCACTGGGTCATCCAAGGAAGCCCTGTCCTGTGCCTGTGTGTGCTACATGCAGTGGGCTACACGCTGTGCCTGGGTGGAGTAAGGGAGAGATCATGACCCAACTGCAAATGCACGAAGGAGTCATGAATCTCATGCTCAATGCAGACAGCTTGTGCCACACTAACAGGGTTTAAGATAAGAAAAGTGTGAAACGAGGAAAATGAGTAAGGCAGGACATGCTGGGACTATACAGTGATGCAAGTTGGGATATCAGAATTGCCCTTGGATCACAGTGCACAGATTTTGAGTACCAGTGGTTTATGATCTCATTAGAAACATCTAATTCCCTGTAATAATGATTGCATGTAGAGTATGTCAAAGAACAGACAAGGCTATTACAGCCCACAGTCAGGACTAATGTTTTCTTTTTTCCCCCTCTTATTGCTAAATAGGCAGGAATAGCTTCTCAACTTCAAAATAAAAACTATATAATTACGGTAATAATACCATGCTCCTGACTGCTTTGCAGCTGCATATTGTAAAACTCAAAGCCACTGATCAGAAACAAAAGCAGTAAGTCAGTAACAGCTTTACAGAAACATTCTGTGGGGGTGATTATGTCTGTCAAAACACTTCTATAAGGGGAAGACTGATTACTGAACATATTTCATGTCCCTTTCCCCCTAAAAAAACCCTGCAAGTGCTTGCATCTTTTGCCAGAGGTGTAATTAAGACTACATGAACAATGGAACAAGCATGGATCCTGTTCAAATAGTTAGGTATCAGTTACAACAAAAAGCCAGAAGCAGTCATCTGTTATAAAAAATATTTCCCAGTGTTTTAATACAGTTAAAAGTTAAAAACCCTCTACATTACTAATAAATTAAAAAAACCCATATCTCCAACCATCTTGTAAGAAAGTAGGTAAGTAATTTAAACCTTTAGTTTACATAAATTAGCACAGAAACGTGTATTGGAACAAGTGCACTGAAAACAGACATGCCTTATTTTCTTCTGATATTTCTTATTTATTAAGTAGCAGGAAAGCCTTTATATTCTTTGCATGACCTCGAGAGTCTGCTAACACTAAATGGTCAATAGTCAAACCCCAGGAGAATGTTTCACCAGATAGACAATAACAAGAGGGAGCATAAAGTACAGTCAAATGCTTTGCAGCCTTATTACAGTAGAATTCAACATTCAATTTCGTCGTATTTACTCCTGGGAAGGGATGAAGGCAATATATTTATACTGCAAATCACATGAGTGAAATTTGATGGGTTGATAGATTTTTTTTTTTAAACCTATTAAAGTATCACTTTTTCAGAGGTAGCTTGCAAGGCAATGGTGATGTACGCAAGTTGAAACAATACCCCCTTGCTTGACTGTGGATAAAACTCTTAAATACTGTTGGTGTTGTCCCTGAACCTTGCAGAGAATGCTTAATGGATAAGATGTTCTAATCGGAGCTGACAACAGCCAATTAAGTGTCAGAAGAACAATCTGATAAGTAGGTCTTCATGTCTATAGGCATTTCCTGATGTGTCTTAACTGTCAATCTGAATTTTAAACATCTCTATCTTCATCTCATTATTGACTGATTTATTAAAGGAGAATGCTTTCATCTCTGACTTTGGGATGGTTCCAGAAAGAAGGAAAGGAAAATAGCAGGAACAATTCTTAATTTGGAACAATAGATGGGGAATCCTAATTATAGCAAAGTCCTAATATTCCAACTGAGCAGGTGTATGGTTTGGCGACACCACTACCACGCAGCTGCTCGCACCATACCTGTTAGGAAATGGTAGATGATCAGTTTAGAGGAGATCTGTTTCTTTAATAGGTGGAAGGATATCTGTGGACAGGCTAGCGGGCTGCTCTCTGCTTTCAGTGCTTCTTGCTAGTCATACGGAAGACAACACCTCGCTGGATGGATCTTTTCCCTTCTTGTCCTCACCCCTGTCAATATCAATCACGTGAACTATGCCAGGTTTCAGGATCAGGTCATCGGTCTCTACGTGGCTCCTGTTATCGTCCACCTCGATGTACTTCCCTTTGGATGGCTGGGTAGCCTTACTGAAGACATCTTTAAAACGCCGCTTGAGTTCAACATCTGGGCAATAGACATACTCATAAAGAGCACCAGCAAGGACTGCTCCTATTATTGGTCCCACCCAATATACCTGCAAAAAGAGGTGGAAAAAAAAAAAAAAAACAGGCATTAAGCTGTACAGCAAATAAAGATGCCTGCCATGGTCTCAGAGAAAAGCATGTCACTACAGACTTCACCCAGAAAACTTTCTGCAAAATACCCTGGCCCAATCATTCAAACCAACTTTGCTTTCCACAAACACATGGTCACATAGTTCCCTGGCTTTCATGAACTGGGATGAAATCTGCCATCGTATCAGTTCATGAGGCAGAGAAGTGTAACTACCATAGGTTTCAGAGACAGTGACCAGGAGCTCAGCAATTAAGTGACTACTCTAAAATCACATATAAAGTGGGTCAAAAGGCAGTCTTTTAGGCAGTTAATGCCATTAGTCCTTTGTCACTTTTTTTCCTTTCTGTCTGCTCCCAGTCTCTCTCTCACACATGTATTTCACCTCCTTCAGAAATTCTCATCACCCTGAATCCAGAAATCTAAACCACCTTGCACCTGTGGGTCCAGCTCTTCCCTTAAAAACTGCTCTCATGACAGCATTCAGGGAATCACCAGGCAGTTGACCCCACAGAGCAGAGCAGAAGAACCTGTGCTGACATGTCGGTGAGTACGGTTAATACTTTCCTGATGCCTGAAACAGATTTCAGTCTATATATCTGGTTACCAGTCTTCCCAAGCAGACCAGCTGAGTGGCAGCAAAGCTACGGACACCTCCCATGGACAGATACACAGGCACCCCCTCAGGCTGCCCTGCTTTCTGTTAATAGAAAGCAGCTTTTTTTCCCCCCCCTCTTTATGGGAGATTTAACTTATTTTTTAAACTATGCCTAATAACAAGAAAGTGCAGGTTCTTCTTCATCCTTAGTTAGATCAACCATAGATATAACATTCCTTGAGAAGAAAAAAAAAGCCACAGATCCTGGTGGAGTCACATATGACATCAAATATAGCTCTGTAGTCACATACAACATACAGTTGCTCTGGCATAGCTTTGCTTTTAAATTAGCAGGGGTAAAATGACTGAGAAGCAGGCCCACATCTTTGAAGAGAAACCATTTTGTCAAGTTCTATTGACCCATCTCTTTCCAAAAGGCCTCCTCTAAATTTTCATAACTCATTGTCAGCTGTAGACAACATATATGGACTATTTGCAAGATGACACACAAAATAAATACCAATGCAGAAAATTGATTTTTGTTTCTGCATTTTCACCCAAGATGACAAGGAACTTTTAAGGAAACAAAACCTTTCCTAATGCATACACAAACAGTTCTACTTCAGTATTTCAGACTCACATTTCCAAAATAACAAAAATTTGGCTTCTGATCCCACAGAATATAACAGGCAGTCAGCTACCTGATGATCTAATTTGAATAAGCAAATACAACTGACAGACAAAACTTTGTAGGGTACCTATCTACTTCAACATCACAGGCAGCAGTTATGTAACATCTTTTCAACCAAAACGATTCTGTGATTCTATCAGTAGGTGTAGAAGCCCACGGGCTTCCGTCAGTGGCATGCCAATGTCACTGCATTAAAGGAAGAGAAAAAGACCATCCTTCAAAGTGACCAAGACAGTAGCCAAGCTTTTCCTACAAGTTTCTCCATAGTACATTTGTTTATTGTTTACAGCTTTAGTTATAAATTACAGGCTCCCTCAGAGTATGGATAATTAATCTTGTGAAAAACTACAGCAGTTTTTCATATGAACAAGCCATTCACTGATAACTGGGTAAATCTGCCTCAACAGGGTAACTCTTGGGAACAAAGTTACACATGGTACCGTGTTTGCAGAATTGGAGCCTTAGGGCCTGAAGACAATGCTATTTCTGTTATTAGCTGCAGTGGGAGTAATGTGGGCTTCATACTTTAAAAATCAAGAAAATCCTTATATGCACTCTAATATGCAGCTCTTACAGTTAGCATTGAAATTGTCTGAGAAGTGCTTTCCCTGTCTTTTACTAGGTGAGGCTAAGCTGCAATCCATCTCTCCCTTATAAAATGTTAATTGATTTTTAACAAGTTTAATAGTGGAATGCTGCAGCAAATGACTGCATCATTCACAATCTGTTTATCAAATTGTTTCCTGCGCAAATACTCCTAGTTAAGCCGATGCTTACAAATTTAAGCAGGTAATATCTGGTCTGGTCTGTAAAGACTAGACTGCAACTCCTTCATCTCTCACTTGGGACATTTGCTGAGGCAGGTTCTCCCTTGAGAACCAGATTGCAGAGGGTCCCTGCTCTCATTTTATACATCTGCCCTAGTTTGCCACAGAATCAGGTGAAACATGAAGCCGACAGAATTACTTCCATAACTTCTCACTACTGTGACCAGGGGGGTTTCCAATCTGCCTCAGAGGACTTTCCCTTCCAGAATTTCAACTCTTTCAGTCTCAACGGATTACTCTTTTTGTTTTGAACTTTTTGTATGATTTCCCTCCTACCCCAGCTACTACCTCCACAAAACGTCCCCTGAATGGCAAGGCGCCATTCCAACGCGCTGCATACTGCACTGCAGTCCTAGGCGAGGAGGATAATTACAGCAAAGCTCATGGCAGGTCAGCGCCTGCCTTCCTCAGTGATGGTCTCTATGGGACGTACTGGGATAGATAACTAAAAGCAAATGATGCATGAAAAATCCTGATAGCTGTTTGTCGCTATGGTGAAGGAAGCATGAAAGCAGCGTTACCCATTGGTTTTCCCATCTCCCCATGATGACAGCAGGTCCAAACGATCGAGCAGGGTTCATACTGGCACCAGTGTAATTGATCTAAAACAGAGACAAAATGTTATCAAAGTCTTGAAGCCAGTTATTCAATTTCTGCTAGCCCTTGTACTGTGGGGACACCCTGCTTTTGCATGGCTTCTAATCTTCACAGCAAGTATTGTTGCTGTCCTAAGCTTTATCACAAAAACAAAGTCATCACATAAACAGACAGAACACCTCTCATGAAATACACTACCCAAGGGGAACCTCTCGCTACTCCAAAGGGTTCTGGCATGGATTCATATACAATATAGCACCTATATAGCTATAGCAGCTATAAAGACCACAGAAGCTTCCACTTACTTCTGAAGCAGCCATAAAGGGACAAAGGGTCTATATTTTAAAGAGAAGCCATTAACTTACACCAAATAAATGTCCAATTGCAACAGAAAATCCAATTGCTAAAGCTACTGAACCAGTGACATCACTTCGTTTTGAATCACAGCTGGCAAAAATAGTAAAAACCAGCTGGAATGTAATTATCAACTCCACCAGGAGTCCATGGCCAGCAGAAAGATCCCCATGTACCTGGAAGAAGGGAAAGAAACACCCAAGATGAAACAAAGGTGATTTTGTAAATCTGAAATATTAGTTGTATTTCAATGAAATGTATTCCTAAACGGTACACAGTGAAAGGTAACAATAACATTTAGAAGTACAGGTTCCCCCCCCACTTTTCTCTCTCTTTTAAAAAAAAAAAAAAAAAATATTATTTTTTTTGAGAGCCATAGAAAATTACTGCTGGACTCAGAACAGAAGGCTTAATAGTAACATCCAACAAGAACTTCAAAGTTAGACTGCAGAAGTACAGCTTATTTTTACACAAGGATTTGCAAATGCTGCACTTCACCATTTTTTTTTTCTTGGGAGCACTGTAATTTACTATTCAATTATAAATTCATTAATTAGCCCTGACTTAATTAATTTAAATTTCAATTAAAAATTAAGCAGTGTGCAGCTTAAGTGCATTTTTAATAAGTCCTGCAACAGGGCTAACTGATGGCATTCCTTATTAGTTCAGAACAAAGCTGGAATCTAAGCCACAATCTATTTCAAAAGTATGTCATTTTAAATTGATGTTTTTTCAATCCCCGTCATAATGGCATAGAATTAATTTCCCTCTCCCCAGTCCATATAAAAGTGGCATTTCACACATATATTATTTAAATTTTGTATGTAAATTAACATTACCTGCTGTCATCAGATTTGAGGAAGTTCTAGGAAAGAGAACTTCTATAAAAAGAACAGCTATAGATATTACACTGCACAAACCCATCCTAAGGAGAGCTTTAAGCCCTGTCTCGATGTTTAAAAAAACCCCAAAACAGCAAGCTCTTAAAAATCTCTACTTGAGCTCTCTTTATTCTGCACAGCACTGATTATATTTTCTCAGTCTCTAAGCTACTCTAGTTTGAGAGCTGGAGGAGAAGTGATTACCGCAGTGACTCCCAGGCCTCCCACCACGCTTGATGGTGTGACAAGGTAAAGGATGCCTGCGCCCACGATGGCTCCCAGGCACTGGGCAAGAACGTAGAAGACCGACTTGGCGAGGCTGATTTTCCTCGTGCAGACCATTGCCACGGTCACAGCAGGGTTAATGTGGCCTCCGCTGATGTGTCCAAAGCACTGCACCATGGTTGCAATGCTGAGTCCAAAGCAGAGGGAGATAAGGACCATGTCTACCGGCAGAGGCTTCTCTGCTCCACCCCAGTTGATTGTGGAGCCGAGGCTGAGGAGGACAAAAATGAGCATGGCCAAAAATTCTGCTGAAACAGCTTTCCAGAAGGGCTGAGTCCAGACTCCTTTAAACGCCACCATGATGCTCTCACAATTACACAGACGACCACACTTACTGAAAAGGAAAACAAAGCTTCATCAGAAGTCACCAAATAAGCCTTATGCTCTCCTGTTAGGGGGTTGCTATCTAGCAGACTTTGGGGAGAAGCTGGCAAAGATGAATATCTTTGGGATGGGACAACCACAGACTGCACTCTTGGAGCAGACTGCCCTTAAAGCATGAACAGTGTCTGAGCATCTGCAGGACATAGGGTGATTAATCACCCCTTGCAATAGGTCTGTCTGTATAGTTTCAGTTCACAAAAATCAATCTTTGTATCTTTTGAAATAAGTGAGTATGAAAATAAGAGAATCTATCTTCTACACTAGCTGACCTCTGCCTGACTTAGAGTCTGTACAGCCCTACCACTTCCAGTGGCCTGTTCACCATCATACCCATTAAACTGGAGGGTATCCTCTTTTTCTAAGCAAATCTGTACTTTTCACAAAGCAGGTATGATAGTTTAATAAAAAGCAGTATCTTAGTCCATCCCTAATGGTTTTGATAACAGTGTAGTGTTGGGTGGTTGCCCTGGGAGCTATAAGAGAAAGTCTATTTGTTTGAACTCTGACAAAAAAACAGTATGTCAATTTATGCAAAGAGCAGTTTCTTCACTGTGGACATAGGGTAAAAATTAAATTCAGCCAGGAGAATAGATGCTATCCTAAATTTTGACCTTTAATCACACAACCAATAAAGCATGAGGGTTTTTTTCGGTCTAAGGGTGCCAAGTAAGCTGTGGAATACAGAAAAAAATTGCTGTACGTGTGGTGTGTAGAACTCTGTGTGGCAAAGAAAGAAGTGTCTTGATTTTCCTCTCTGTCTGGAGATGCTATTTATTAGTCTGCACTGCCTTACTGATGAGTTAGAATTTTGCTAGATGTTCAGATACCTATGAAAGTGGGTCACCAAAGAAAAGTTATTTGTGGTATTAATAAATTAGGAGAATAAGCCAAAAGGGAAGCATTTTAATGAGTTTCTAAGGAACCTTAACAAGATTCTTCTCTAAAAACAAAAGTAAAAAAACCTCTAACTCCTCCAAAAAGTAGAAAACAAAAGAAGGAATATTCAGCTTCTACAACTGGGAACAGAATTTCAAGTGGAAGATGGATGAATTTATGCTCAATTATCTAAGGTGACTGAGCTACAATGCATAGTTAAAACCACTCAGATCAGAAAGAAGCATAAAAGGCACGTCTGCCCTTTTCAAGTTATTGCAAGAGGAATGGCCCATGAATTTCTTAACAGTTGCAGTAA
>NW_010335713.1:24544-27051 GCF_000700745.2 Antrostomus carolinensis
ATAATTTGTTTCCCTGTCTCATTTCTTATTCTAATTTAATGCACATTTTGGATAGGTCATTTGAACTCTATCTCAGTTCTCTAGACTCTCAGATGAGAATAAGAATTACATTAGCTCCTGTATGTATATGGCTGTTGTAAAATGCTTATGAAGTGATATGAGAAACTTGCATGGGGCTTGCTCTGCTGAAGAATTGAAGCCAAAACCCCAAAAGAGAATAAACTAATCCCCCAAATATTCTGATTTTGGGTCAAACTTGAGACAAACAGAAAGATGTTTTTGTAAGATCTCATATTAACAGTCAGTTAATGACCAACTATCTAGACTAGACTTTTTGTTCAAAATGGCACCAAAATCACTGCCTCACCCAACACTGAAGTTCACAGGTATTTGGTTGTCCTTACCTTTGAACCATATGCTCAGATTCTCACTGAACCTACAGGCTTACCTCTGACACCTTTACTAGCTCCTTACTAATAATTTATTTTAGTGGCCTGAGTAAGACATAGGTGCTATATCCATACTGAGAAAAGCTCATTTTCCCAGGGCATGTTCCAGGTGAACATTTCATATAGGGATGAAGCACATCCTGAAGTCCATGGAAAAGAAACAGCCAAGGAAAGTGGCACTCATCCACCCTTTCACCCCCAGCTCAGTTGGGATGCAACCTGGATTTCCCTCAGCTTTTGGTTGCTAAGCAAAATGCAAGCCCTGGTTTTATATTCCAGACTTCTGCAAAATTTCCAACCACCAACAGCACTACGTGGGGAATTCAGATTTTTGGAGCATGGGAGAGAGTGGTATGGTGACTCCTGACTTCTTTGTCCAAGTGTGCCTGACCATCTCTTTCTGTATGCAGAAAATAGTGAGATCCACAAATTAATTACATTCCTTCATCCTGTAGAAGTGGACAGAAAAGAGTCTTTGTATTGGGTATTAAAACCATACAGCTAGCTTTCCTCTAGTTGTGGAACATCTTGGAAGAACGTATTAAGACTGAGTGTGTGTGTGCACGCATGCAAGAGAGAGACAGTAAGGATCAGGAAGATCGCACCTTCTACTGAACTGCTGATGGGGGTCTGTCTAGGAGGCTACCACTTATGAAGGGCAGATCTCCTACTGCTTCTCCAGCTGAGATCATGTCCAATCAATTCAGTCAATATTATTTACAGCCCTGAAAATGCAAAAATGCTGCATGCAAGCCAAAAGTATAATTCAAACACAGAAGCTTGCTTATCAACATAAAGTTTCTGTTCTTCTAAAACAGCATACTACATGGAAAAAAATCAAAATGGTAGAACTACACTGTCAGCCATACTTTGTTTGATAGTTAATGATCTAAACATGTCTTTTTAATGCACACATGTTTTTCTGAAGCAGTTTATTTTTCTATGATTTCAACACCCAGCAAAACACCCAACTGTCAGGGTCACATTTTTCTTTCAAACTGCTCACCTTTCTTCCGCACAGGAAAAAAACAACCAAACAAAAACCAAACCAACCCAAACCTTACAAATGTTAATTAAATCTTAATACTGCGTCTGAACCCTGAGTCCAGGTTTTCACTTAAATCCAAAGGCTATCAGCAATTTAGAAATCAACACCATCTCCAACATCCAGTATTTTTTCAGCATGCAGTTAATTTAAAAGCTTGAATGAGACAGAGAGTGATGGCTGTGCCAGGTCTGTAACCAAAATGTGACTTTCCAGCAGCTCAGATTTGCCAGCAAAGTTGCAAAACAATTTTTTTTAGTAGTTGCTGTTCACAGTTGCCTTAGATAAATACAAAATACAACAGAAAACCTGAAAGGCACTTCCCTGTTATGATCATACATTAATTCTGCATGCGGCCACACCAGAAATTCTCTGGTCTGGACTACAAGATGACACAGTGGACTATATCTGACATGATGCAAAGTGGGTTTTTACAGGTTGCCATCAGGACTGCAGATGTGATTATGGCTTCAAAGCCATAGCAACATAAATAATAACAAAGGGTTCAGTACTAACTTTTCGAACTAATATCACTTGAAGGAGCAGAACAAACAGCCTGGACGTGGGCTCACAGCCAGCCCTGCCACACGACACTACTATCGCACACAAGTTTTGGGCGTGTGGTGGCTATTTACAGTGGCATCTCTGTGGCAAACTCACAGGCTCCCCGACAGCGGCTCAAATGGACATCAGGCACCCGCTTGCCAACGCGGGGCAGGCGCGGGACAGGTACTACTGCACTTCGAGCGCGCTGCCGCGGGGCTGGCTCATCACCGTTTCGCCCCGTTTTCCAGTACAACGTCGTCTGAGCTGCTGACACGGGTATCCGCAGGAGGTGGGAAAGGGAAGCTTGGGAGCCGAGTACCGCAGCTTTCTGGCTGTGAGAGAGCTGCGCTTTCTACGCACGCTTCTCTCCATCGCAGGACCACAAGGGGCAAACCAAAGATTTAGGGTGCGGAAAAGGGGAGGGGGCTGCAACCCTCCGCCCCCCTTCGCGCCTCCAGCGTTAAAGC
>NW_010335714.1:0-7300 GCF_000700745.2 Antrostomus carolinensis
AGCTCTATTTCAGCTAAAAACCAGGACACCTCTGGTTATCGCCTAATTTAAAAGTGATGTACAAAACTGCAAGCTACCCTATGTTGCCATATGTATATATTTCTGTTCACGTACATCATTGACAACTAAGTAGACTGAGTTTTCTGCAACGTATCTTCCAAGTGTGTTCCTCACCCTGCAAAGCACCTTCTGTTTTAAGTGCCTACAGAAGCTTCCCAAACTAAATTTGCCAATTTGACCTTCCTTGGCTGCTTACATGGCAGTCTAATTTGTCTCATCAGGACCCCAGCCCAACATCTCTATTCACTTCCACAACTCTTCTTTCTAGAAGGGCAGGTAGTGATAAAACAAGGGATAATGGCTTTAAACTAGAAGAGGGTAGATTTAGATTAGATATTAGGAATAAATTCCTTACTGTGAGGGTGGTGAGACACTGAAACAGGATGCCCAAAGAAGTTGTGGATGCCCCCTCCCTGGAAGTGTTTAAGGCCAGGCTGGATGAGGCTTTGAGCAACCTGGTCTAGTGGAAGGTGTCCCTGCTGATGGCAGGGGGCTTGGAACTAGATGATCTTTAAAGTCCTTTCCAACCCAAACCATTCTATCATTCTATAATTCCCCATCTCTTGCACCCGAGTGCCCCCATCTGAATTCTGTATTCTTTGATTCCTCCTGCTTTACTTGTGTTTCCACCAACCGGGCCTCTGACACTTCCTCTCATCCATGCAAGACAAACCGCTGCCGAGAGGGATTCACCCATGGACTCCACATACGATTCAATGTGAATTCTATGGAGATCTTTATTATTGGTTACATGATCACTTATATACTCTTAAGTTGCTAACACACACACACACACACATAAAAACTCTTCATTGGCTAAAAGCTACTGTTCACACACCTGGTTACAATACTTGATTGAATAAATCCACCTGTTCATGAGGCATTCTTTTTACTTCTGACTAGTTACATAAGAAGTTTCTTATCTTGTTTTTCTTGCATTCTTTCTCACTTAAAATCAGGGCTTAATTGCCCAAGGCCGAAGCCGCTTGCAGCTTCAGCTCTTAAAGCGCCAACAAACCGCAAGTCCCCAGGCCATCCTCCTCCCCTCATCCTGAGTTGGCCCATGTCTGGCACCCTGAACCAGAAGCACAAATACAAGCTCCAAAGCGATGTGTGTGTGAGGCAACAGCAGCTGCAATGGCAGCTCTGAGCTCTGTCTGTGCCCTTCTGCCAGCAGATGGAGGTGCCTGTGTCACGTCTCCTGAAAAGCTCCTCTTACACAGCCAGCTGAGTGAGGTTGCAGCTGCTGCTTCCCACTCAAACTTCTCATACAACACTTAAGCAAAGTCTAGACAAGTGTGATAGTTGGAAGAGCCACCAGCATGTGGTCTGTATTTCCTTGCCTCCAATGAACATCTGGATGTGATCTGAGAGGAACCTCTGCTTCTCAGCTCTGCATAGTGACTGTTCCCACCTCTGAAGGGGCAGGCCGAGAAATCTCACTCCACAGCTGACCTGCTGTTTACCAGCGCAAGGCAATTTATGTGCTTATAACAGATGGCTGCTGTGAAAACAGAGCATTTTTCATGAAGCTTCACAAATCTTCAGGGGATTAACAGAACGATGTGGAGAACCATGCCAGCTTTGACCCATGTGCTGGGTTAAAAAGCAGATTGCTGACTGTGAGCAACTGGTAGGATCACTTGAACATCTGTGGTTTCAGTCCTCTGAGCAGGAGGCAGCCTGACCCATGGCTGATGCAGCAGCAGAGCTGTGTAACCTGTGTCCCATGTCTCACTGGGGCTGCCAATGCCCAGGCTCTGAGAGCAGGTCTTGATCCAGATGTTACACTATGTCTGGGAATACTCTTCAGCCATCCTAAATAGGCATCTTTGGCACTGAATTTCCAGCTGAGACACTGTTTGGAGACACAACTGAGAAAAACTGGTAACTGAGGTACCAAAGAAAGGACAGTTCTCACAAAGTCAGACAAGAATTCACATTTCTGTCTGTTCTGCTCTGTATTGTTGCCTTTCTGAGATCAAGCCCACACCTCCCCATGCCTGCTGGTTGGCCCAAGAGGCCTTCTCCTCCTTGTGAGCTTCTCAGCAGCACATCCTGACTACAGGCACAAGGAATTTGCAGGATGAAAGGCTTCAGAGTCTCTCTTGAAGACAGAGAGGAAAGATCAAGTGCTTGTTTCTTTCTGCAGTCCAGCATTTAAAGCTCAGCTGTGTCACTTACAGGGGTGGACAGAGTATATTTCTTCAGTGCTAAAATCTGGAAAGACAGACAAGCTGGTTAAATAGCACATTCCACAAGTCAACCAATCAGTGAGGCAAAGGAAATGCAGATTCTTTCAAACCCATGTTGCTTCATCGTTTTGACCCATGTGATCCTATAATTATCATTATTTTAGTATTAAAATTATGACCATGGCATAATATGCTGTCAGTGTGATCCAGACACCCATTTACTGCTCCATTGTGCTAATTCTCACTGTTTCTGATAGTTGTGTTATAATTATGGACTATGATGGCAGGTACACACTGTGTAGCAATCAGAATTATAACAAATTTGAGCAAGTCTTTAACTGCACTATTCCAAGTGTTCATTAATCAATATGCTTATGAAGTTGTTTCTTTAATGTGCTCTTATTCTGGCAGCAAGTGCAGTTTACCTGCATATGGAGTGAAAGATTTATCGCTGTCAAATAATATAAAAGGAAGTGAATGACCTCCATCGCCACAACAGCCAAACAGTCAATCTGGCTTGCAGTCCTTGTGTAGGACTGTGATGGAGCAATACACACTATAGCCATGAATTACATAGCTAAACGCATGATGTGGAATGGGGAACGCTGGAAATGCTACACAGATGTATGTCACACAACTATCCTTAGCCTTGCACTTTCTTGCTTGCCAGATGTCTGCAAGAAGATCCATTCTTTCAGTGTAAATGCAATGTAACTTTACGGCTGTTGTAATTTTCATCTGCATTGAACAAGTGTTCAAGGAAAACCTGTAGAGCTTGATGGTTTTTTTTGGCGGGGTGAAGGTTCTAATACAGGTAGGTTTTTCCAGAAGAAATTACAGAAGCTTAGTGAATCTAGGACCAAGTTCCTTGCCAGATCTCATATTCCTCCTCTGAACTGGAGAGTTGTTACAAGTACTTTATAGTACAAAAAATATTGGATATTGAGAAGTCTGCCTCCTGTTCCTACCTTTTCCTTTCAATTACATTTAGACTTTTTGAAATCACATTGGACACTAAAACTCAATGTGAGGTAGACATCAGAAAGTACAGCTGAATCAGTCGAAGTTTCTCAAAGAAAAGCAGACAAAAAAGGAGGTAATAGAAAAAGTCTTAGACAGTCCTAATAAAGGCACCTGAAAAGCACAGTTTAAATAAACTCACAAATGCATGACGTTTTCAGTACAAAATTCAGTCTCACTCATCCAATGACAATCAGTTTTCATTTTAATGTCACAAAATACTTATAACACCCTCAACACTGCCTTTAATTCCTGTGTAACACAAGATCAATCACACACTTTTCAGACAGCTGTTCTTTCACTTCATGTTTTGCTTCAGAAGAAATTGTTAATATCTTTCATATAGGCATATGCTCTGTACTGTTACAATTTTGTTATCTGAAACAGATTACAGAAGCAGGTTCATGAACAATCTTGGCCTCACAATATCTTTTTCAGTCTTGGAGGAAGTGGTCTGTTTTGTTAATGGCTGCTGTTTACCTAGAGGTTTTCTGCAGAAAAAAATAATGCAGCTATCTTGCTGTCACTGTGGCAATATACAGTATTTTTTCACTGCGATATTAAAGAAAAAGGACTGTTCTTTTCCTTATAAGTTATTGTATCTCCATTATCAAGCCAAGTCCCAGTTGGAGTAAGGACCTTGGTGTACTGGATCACAACCATGCAATAAAATCTGTCTCTCATGTATTATACCCACCTGTCATGCATTTTCCCTCTCAGGATAAATATTGAAAGAATAGATAACGGGGTTGCATTCAGTATCTCTATTCAAAAGGGAGAGTTAGAAAAGAGCAGCTATCCCATTAAATAGTTGTTTATTTCAGAGGGATGAAGATGAGTTTGCATCAAAGATCATAGAATCATAGAATCATAGAATGGTTTGGGTTGGAAGGGACCTTAAAGATCATCTAGTTCCAACCCCCCTGCCATGAGCAGGGACACCTTACACTAGATCAGGTTACTCAAAGCCTCATCCACCCTGGTCTTAAACACTTCCAGGGAGGGGGCATCTACAACCTCTTTGGGCAACCTGTTCCAGTGTCTCACCACCCTCACACTAAAGAACTTCTTCCTAATATCTAATCTAAACCTACCCTCTTTCAGTTTAAAGCCATTCCCCCTAGTTCTGTCATTAACTGCCCTAACGAAAAGTCCCTCCCCAGCTTTCTTATAGGCCCCCTTCAGGTATTGGAAGGCCGCTATAAGATCTCCCCTAAGCCTTTTCTTCTCCAGGCTGAACAGCCCCAGCTCTTTCAGCCTGTCTTCATAGGAGAGGTGTTCCAGCCCTCGGATCATCAAGATATTTCTAGTTTCCTTTGTTACCACTCTGTTTAGGCAGAGACAATAGCTTCTAGTAGTTGCTATGGTTAACGTTGAAAAAGCTTCCATTTTGGTCTGAAATGTTCATTTAACAGTAGTATTTACTGACATACCCTGATGACCAAAACAAATATATTTGAAACACTTCAAGAAGATGTATTTTATATCCTAATAATCACTGAAAGGTGATGGCCAGATTTTACTACACTGCATCCAATTCAAGGTCAAGTCTGTAAGGCAAAGATCACTCCAGGCCATTTTTGTAGTCCTTTTGTATGAATACAGCAGTTCCCAACAGAAATTAAAACAGATTTAGGAAAAATGTTGAAAAACATTGTAAATAGACACTGATGTTCTCTTCAATCTGCTATATCAAGCTTGCCCCACTGCTATTTCTCTTTCCAATCATTCTATTCATGGTTTCATTGTGTAGATATTTGCAGGAAGGAGAGTTGAGCAAACAGCATTTTCATTATGGGGTGATTCAGGTATTTTAATATTTGTCCCAAATCAGATTAGAAACAATTTTTACTGGAAGAAAACACATGGAGGATTTCAGCTGAGAAATGCAGAACTGTTCGCTGGGTGTGTGCAGAAAGGATGCCTTGGTGCCTAATAACAAGGAAATTTATTCCTAGGACCTGAAGCACTGAGGTTGTAGTTCAGATTCAAACTCATCTATTTGTTTCAGTTCTCTCAGTGCAACAAGTTTGCAAGTTTAACATTTTCCTGAGAAAATTTGCCATTTCTTGTGGACTTTATTAATGGTTAAAACCCTGTTTTTCTGGGAAAATCCCTAGTCAGGTCCAGAAGCAAGTGGATCTTAAGAGCTGCACACTGACATATTCAAAGAAAATTAAGTTTTAAATAAACCCAAGGACATTAAGTATACACTCACTTAGGCAATGAACAGTAACTGTGACTTGCCCCAGCAAAGTCAGCTGCTCAGCAGTGTGAGAAGCTGTTTCAGCCTGAGAACTCTTGTCATTCAATTTATGGGATAAGGCAATTTGCAGAATAAAACAATCCAAGGGATTTCACAAAAAAAAAAAAAAAAAAAAAGTAAATCATTATATGCTCATAAAAATTATGTGAAAAAGAAACATATGTTGCTGTAACAAAATATATTTCTACTGTTCCTTCTATTGCCTTTGGTATAAAGTACTTTCATTACAAGTTATCAAGAATATCATTAAGAACAGAAGTTGCTCTTCCTCAGCTCATTGGACTGTTTTTGTATTACCATTTAGGAATTTCGACACAAATATTTAGCCAAAAGGAAATGTTGCAAGCAAAATATAACTTGTGCACAAAATGTTTCAACTTAAAATAGAAATGGTCCTTCTTTGACAAGGTTCCAATAAATGCAACTTCTAACACTCCAAGGATGCCAGCAGATAAAACATAGATATAAAAGGTAGGGAGCCAAAAGGCGCGTATGAAGTTAACAATCATAGAATCATTAGGGTGGGAAGGGACTTTAAAGATCGTGTAGTACCAACCCCCCTGCCACCCGCAGGGACACCTTGGCAAAAAAGTCATTGAGCACCTCAGCCTTCTCAGTGTCCTGGGTGACCAGGTCTCCTGTTGCCTTCCGGAGAGGGCTAGAGATTTTTCCGAGTTTTCCTTTTCTCCCTGACACACCTGTAGAAGGTTTTTTGTTGCCCTTGACATCTCTGGCCAAGTTTAATTCTGTCAGGGCCTTGGCTTTCCTAACCTGACCCCTGGCCACTTGGGCAATTTCTCTGTATTCCTCCCAGGTAACACATCCTTCCTTCCACCCTCTGTAGGCTTCTTTTTTGTTCCTAAGTTTGTTCAGGAGTTTCTTGTCCATCCATGCAGGCCTCCTGCTGGTTTTGCCTGCCTTCCTCTTTGTTGGGATGCACCACACCTGAGCTTGGAGGAGGAGATCCTTGAATCTAAGCCAACTGTCCTGAGCCCCTCATCTCTCCAGAAATTCACCCCACGGTACCTAACCAAGCAGATCCCTGAAGAGGTCAAAGTCTGCTCTCCTGAAGTCCAGGGTGGTGAGCTTACAGTGCGCCTTCTTCACTGCCCTCTAAGGATCTCAAATTCTACAATTTCATGGTCACTGCAGCCAAGGCTGCCTGAGAGCTTCACGTTCCCCACCAGCCCCTCCTTGTTGGTGAGAACAAGGTCCAGCATGGCACCTCTCCTTGTCGGTTCCTCAACCACTTGGAGAAGGAAGTTACCATCCACACATTCCAGGAACTGCCTGGATTGCTTGTGCCCTGCTGTGTTGTCCCTCCAACAGATATGGGGGTGGTTGCAGTCCCCCATGAGGACCAGGGCTTGTGAATGTGAGGCTGCTCCTATCTGCCTATAGAGGCCTCATCTGCTCAGTCTCCCTGGTCTGGCAGCCTGTAGCAGACCCCCACAGTAACATCCCCTTTCCCTGCCTTCCCTTTAACCCTGACCCAAAGACTCTCAGTTAGCTCCTCATCCATCCCCAGGTGGAGCTCCATACACTCCAGCTGGCTGTTTAGACATAGAGGGCAACACCCCCTCCTCATGTCCCCTGCCTGTCCTTCCTGAAGAGCCTGTATCCTTCCATTCCAATACTCCATTCATGGGAGCTATCCCACCATGTCTCCGTGATGCCAATCAAGTCGTAGCCCTGCAGGCACGCGTACATTTCCAGTTCTTCTTGTTAATTCCCCATGCTACGTGCATTGGCATAGAGG
>NW_010335715.1:0-24759 GCF_000700745.2 Antrostomus carolinensis
AGGGGGTGCTGCTGCCTGCAGAGAAGAGGGGACGGCAACAGGGGACACCTTCGCCGCCTTCAGCCGCAGCGGTGCAGAGCGCTGAGGGAGCGGGGAGAGTTAGAGCGAGCGGAGGTGCGAGCTGCAGGGAGGAGGAACAAACCTCAGAGGGATGGGAGGACTTTGCGCTGTCGGGCAGGAGAAGGCAGGGCGACAGGTGCTGCTGGGCGCTGGTGGAGACGAGGATCTGCCAAGTGTAGAACAGAGCTCTGTGGGGTAAGAAGGGATCAGACCTGGGCTTTTTGTGAGTCAGGTCGTCCAAAGACACTACCCCAGAGCGCAGCCAGGGTCACATTTTGCAGCCTAACCGGAGTGTGTCTGCATTCGCACATGGAAAATCAATCTGTTTATGACTGCACTGGCTGCGCAGACCTGCTTGAACTGGAGCTGTTCTGGGCATTCAGATAAGCTTTACTGGTAGATGGTTTAGCTGGAGATCTGGAGGAAAATCTTGACTCTGGCCTCATCGTGTGTGGAGGCTGGGCGACAACATCCACCCACACTTGATCCCTGGAGCACGATTCCACAGTAGTAGCAGTCTCCTTAGAAAAGTAATTTTGCTGTAGATGGCCAGACCATTTCACACAGGCTGAGGAAAGGGGAAAGTGCATATGTCTTTGGCAAAAATTTAAAATTATGCTTAAAATTAGAGCTGGGCACATATGTTCAGCCAATCACTTCAGTAGCTGACTACAAGTTTTTATTTCCCTGTTGCACGGCAAAGTGAGGAGCAGGGTTGCCATGAGGAAAACAGTCAAAATATACACAGCAGAACAGCTTTATGCTGATGCAAGTGACTGACCAAAGTGGAGCTCAAACTGCCCTTCTAGATGGTGCAATGTTTTCTCAAAAGGGGACAAAATGCATTTCTAAAGACAACATTAGCAAATAGTCAAAAGCAATGGCATGCAGCAATAGCGATAGTAAGCATTATCCTGAATACTGAGATTTAGATCTGAAGACAAATGGCCATTACACATAAATTATTTAAGTACATGGCTCTTTTCTTGAATTTAAAATAGGTTGCTAAATAGTCAAAGTTGTGGTTTCCGGGCTCAGTCTGGTAGTGACAATAACATTTTAACTTATACTAATGAGAAGGCAAAGTTAAATCCATGACACAAACTAAGAGTCAGATGACCTGAAAGCAAGATTATACAAATGAGCTCCCTGGAGAGATGAGGCTGTGATGGAACAAATGGAATAATACAGAGGGATGACTTGACACTATCACCGGAGCGACTGTATTTCACTTCTTTGGAAAGAAATTAAATGAGCTTAAATTGGGACAACTGTTTTATTTTCAAAGAATTACATCTGAAGTCTCTGCTGCCTACAGGCAAGTGATATACAATTTTTTCCCCCCCCTGAAGCCAGGGACTATTAATTGCCAATTTTCATATGTCAGTCGACATGATGAAGTCAGCAAATGTCATCATACTTAATAGAGGCAGGCCTGAGCATTCCCACTGAGCCTCAGAGAAGTGGAAAGTTCCCTGTTTGCAGACAAAGACTCATGAAACATAAAAGTTGTGTTAACTGTATTATATACCAGAAGGGAAGGAATGTTAAGCTGAGACACTTGTCATTGCCCACTAAGCATCCACATTGCAGTGAGATATACAGCACCTAGCAGTCACCTATTTGTTGGCAAATAAAAGGAGCAGTGAAAAATTAGTTTTTAACAACACCATTAGGAGGTTTGATACTATACCAGAAACTGCTTTTCCCCCTCCTCTAACTCAAGCTCTGAGCCTAGAGGCTGTGTTTATTGGAAATGAATTCTGCCTTGAGACTGGAAGTGTAAAACCTAGCACTGAACACCTTTATGGTGCTCCTAGATACATGTTCTCCAAGGGACCGAAAACTTCCTTGGTAAACACAAGTGGGATTTTTTTCCCCAGGGAGTGTAGGTACCTTTACCATTAGACTTAAGCTTTAATTTAAAGGCATGTTGTTTAGCCTGTCAGACATCTCATTGTACGCTCTGTACAAGATCTAGATTTGAATGGAAACTGAATGCAGGACTGTTGACAGTTTATCTACTGACTTCATACCCAACCTTAGGCAATTCAGATGAAAGATGAGCTCAACACTGTGAATTCCCATTACAACCTTTGCAGTATCTTGCCCTATTTTTATTTTCCTTTAAACAGATGCATTAAAAAGTTTTATAGGGGCCCACTTATAGAACAAACTGTTATGTCCAGTGAGCTGTGCTCTACTGAAAAGTCTGGGTCTAAATATGAGCAGGTTTTGAATATATTAGCATTCCTTCTTCTACTTGCTTATGTGGTGACCAATGTCTTGATAATAGAGCTTGCAACGTCTGGTTTGGAAAATGCAGTTCTGAGTGTAGTGGGAATGTGAACATGCTGGTAAAACTGAGTATGTGTTCAGCAGATTGTAATTCTCCTGTAGTATTTGGAACTCATGACCTGGAAAGCCATTCTGAGGACTTAAGAAGTTCATAGCACTCAGTTAATACAGTGTCCTTCCATACCTGCATGCTTTTAATGACCTTAACTAAAAACCATACTGTACCTACTCACTGGGTCATATTCAGATGCTTATAATTCAAATCAAGGCCAATTGACTTTCAAATTTCACCCACTTTGGCTGCAGGGCTGTTTAAACTAAAAAGCCAGGAGAAAAAAAAAAAATGAAATTAAACTTTTTTAGTCTTCTCAATCAAAATATGAACTGCTTTTAAGAGCATATTTTCATCTTTAGGCAGAGACCAATTAGTTTAAATTTCAACCCTCCATTTTGCAGATTTTCAGGTATTCAAAAGAAGGTCTTAGAAGTGAAACTGTATTGTAGCTTCACCTATGATGATTGTGACTGAGTGACAAAGTCTTTTCTCTCTTAAGAAATAGACCCCCTGAAACTGATGCAGACAGATTCGTGATCTTTGGGAAAACGTGGTTTCCAATTCCTAGACAGGGTAGGTACAATTTCACAGCTTAGGACATTTCTCAACAACAAACCTGAAAGGTAACCCTAAACCCAAAAGCTCTGCCTGCTCCTTCAGGATCTGCATGTTGTAGCCATGGTCCCTCCTGAGCTGCAATGGACCCCTTTGTGACTTGGCAATGCAGTGGAAGGCCCTGCATTAGAGAAACCTCCCTGTGAAGTATAGAGAGATGGAGGTCTCCCACAGAGAGCCCTCCCTGCTCTCTTCACTGCCTGATTCATTGAGACAAGGTGGCTTCTTCTCTCCCACACAAAGAGAAGGGTGGTGGAAGCAGTTCTGTGATGAAAGCGAATCTTGGGCCTAGACTAAGCAGTTCTAAGAAGAGCTAGTAATATGTGTAATATGAATATTCAGTGTTATTTTATCATTGGTCAACCTAAACACTGGAAGAGGTTGAGTTGGATATTACTACAATGTGTGGCCTGTATTTGTTAAAGGAAAAACTTCGAAGAGACAGGCACCTTTTTTCTTGCAGTACCTCAGCAAAGAGATTGTGGGATACCACAAACATTGCACTAACAGAAAGCAAAGAACCCTGTCGCATTAGGCTCTACACTACGCTGCTTCCTAGCCGAGTGTCTGCTTCCCTTCACCGGTGCAGCCAGGGATGTCAATAAAGAAAAATGATTGCAGCAGAGAGGGCTCGTGCACTGAGAGAGAAGCTTTCTGCTTTGCATTTTCAGCAATTAAAAACCCTGTAACTTCTTCTCCAAAACATCACATCCTTCCTTCAGCTTGGCCATCACAACATGTAGTGGTGGCATCTCAAATATCAGTCACAAGAGCAAAGCAAGCAACAGCTACATAGTGACATCTGAAGTCACACAGTGCAGCAGCACAGTCTGGGGTGGGTGGAGCAGGTAGGGTCAGGTATTGAGTCAGGTATCGAGTCACAGGTATTGAGCAGTGTGGTTAGAATTCTTCTACTCCGATAATTCCAACCGCTTCCTATTTATATATATATATATGATTATATATTACTGATTATCTATTTTGTATTTCTTTTCCACACAAAATTGTCTATCAGAAATACCTTTACTAGATAAAAACATATTTAGATATACATAATCAAAATACAATTACTATATATATTTCTAATTAGCATAACATGTGCTGCGCAGTATATTGTGTATTCAGTCTAGTCTCGTGGACAAAAATATTCCATGAATTCTGGTCAACAATTCTCAAAAATTATATTCCTGTCAGATAAACCAAAAATGATCTCTCGCTGACTAAGTCAGTATGTTACCCTGCTGCTCTACCATGTGGCCCTGGATGCTGAGGCACAACACAACCACATCAAATGACACCCAAACAGTGGTTGATACACTGGAGAGCAGGGTGTCCATTCAGAAGGACCTCTATGAACTGGAGGAACAAGCTAGTAGGAACCTCATGAAGTTCAACAAAGGCAAATGCAAAGTCATGCATTGGAGTCAGAAGCGCCCTGTGCGCCAGGCCAGGCTGAGGGCCGAGCGAACAACGCCACAGCTGGAGTTTGGGGCCGGCAGAACAACAGCTACAGACAACCTGGAGAGACTCCAGAGAAGGGCAGCTAAGACCACTAGGGGACCAGAGAACCTGATGTACAAGGAGAGGTTGGGGCAACCAGTTTGTTTAGCCTGGACACAAGAAAGCCAAGAGGATATAATTGCTGTGTTCCACTACCTTAATCCATCGTAGAAGACAGATGCAGACTGTTCTCAGAGGTGCACAGCAAAAGAACAAAAGACAATAGTCACAAGCTGCAACAAGGGAAATACCGATTGGAAATATGGAAAAAAATTGTCTCAGTGGGACTAGTGCATCACTAAGACAGGAGCCCAATGGGGGCTGTTCAGTCTCCACCCTCGGAGAGTTTCAAAACTTGGCAAGGCTTGGAGCAACCTGATCTGATGTAGAAGCTAGCTCTGCTTTGAGCAGGAAGTTGGACTACAGACCTCCAGCTGTCCCTTCCAACCTAAATATTTCTATGAATCTACAACATAAAATCCAGTTCTGTAAGATACTAAGTATTCCTTCCATCAGCTATAAAGGTGCTTGAAGCTTTGCCAGAGGTCAACAGAATTGGCTTATCTGAGCAGTGTCCTGTCTAAACCTCAGCTATGGTTTCATTCAGTAGGTAATCAGGTTAAGTGTGATCAATTATTTGATTGCCTATATATTATATTTAGATTGTCATAACAGGCTGAGATATATGAAGCTTGATTCTCCTCTCCCTTTCTTCAAAAATGTGAGATTCAACAGTGATAGGGAATGAAAAAAAGACAGAAAAATTGAGACTGTTTTCCCCTGAACAGTGAGTGGAACTGCTACATTCCAAGTAAATATTATCACTGATCTATGATACAATCATTTCCACAGTCAGCAGGCCAGACCTCACTAATATTCCTTCCTCGTCAAAACACACAGGGTTACTCATACAAGTACAGGTTTGCAGGCATGCAAATTAATTTGTAGTAAGATGGTTAAAGCTCTAAATCATGTATTAAATTACTTTTATTGTACAAGTTTAACTTCATTTTCCAAGTTAGTCACATGCAACAGAGATACAGTAATGTAGGTATTCCAGCTGCAGGAGTGATTAGCCGTCAGTGCCTTCTAAAACTAGATTTGTAAGTCAGATCATTGGAAAGATTAGTGGTTTGTGTCCTGGATGTCATGAGACTAGAGAGGTGGAATATTGGCAGAAGATTAGGTTTATATTTGTATATGTGCTTGAAATATTTAGACAGACTAGGATAGAAATCAACCTGTAGGGTTTTAAACCCTGATCCAGCAAAGCAAAAATGTAATGAGCAAGTCCATCTCAGGTGTTCAAGGAACATAAATATCAATTTATCCTTGAACAGTGGCCCAAAAGTCCCATTAGATTTCAAGGAACAACAGTGATATTCAAGCACTTGCTAGAAGGTAGGCATGTGCTTAAATGCACTGATGACCTGGGGTGTTTTTACTTGTATACCTCTGTGTAACAAACAGGGAGCTACCACCAGCTAATTGGCGGCAATTGTTAATACTGTAGGCATTTCTGCATCTCCTTGTGTTTACACAGAAGCATACTGCTGACAGTTTTGATTTTGCCACAGAAGAAAACGAGCATTCTAATATGAATTGTCTACCTGGATCTGATTAAATCAGAGAAGTTAGCCACCAGTTTCAGTAGGGTCAGATGGGGCTATAAACGTTTATTCTCATGAATAAATTTATTTGTAACTTTGAGAGGCTTGGGTTGAAATGTAACAACCTCTGAACAATCTAATTGGGACCAATATATAGGCAGTCAGACTGAGATACCAGTCAGTACCTTTCCCTCCCTCAGGAGCTTTATCCTTTGCTGTTTGTAGGTTTACCTGTTAATGCTCATCGTGGTTATAGGCTCTGACTCAAGAGCTCTCATTAATCACCGCCTAAGAACACTGCATCAGGGAAGCAAACATTATCAGATGGTGAGCTGAAGCAGCGGTACTCACTTCAAACTGTCATTTGCTCCTGACATAACAAGGGAAAAGATTATACAGACTAAGTACCAATAATTTTTCACTGCACGATTCAAAACAAGCTTTAAGGATTGGTGCCACATTGCTACAAATGGTGGCACTGAGAGTTCATGAAGTTCAGTGGTGGGCACTGAAACACACATCCTCTACCTCAGTGCATGTCTTGCATTATACACACTTGGAGCTACTCAAAGGTGTTCAGTTGATGAGCCTAAACAACGTTAGAATTTGTATTCAGCTCCCAAAGTTTGGGAGTGTTTGAAAGCTAGGTCTGAATAATCACATCCTTGGACAGAGCCAGCTGTGAAAAGCAGCTGAAGGTCTTCATTTTATGAAAGTTCAGGTTCACCTTAATCCAGATTTTCATCTGTAATCCAGTCTGAATTCTTCCTCTGAATAGCAGGAGGAAGCCAGGCAAGATCTTTGCATAGGCATTCAAGCACTTGGCAATTGAGTTTCCAGGCAGTCAGTTTTGCTGATTCAGCAAACACAGCAGTTCTCAAACTATAATCTACTAAAACCACTGCTGTCACAGTGGTAAAGCATCTGTCAGTCTTAGAGCTGTGGTTTCTTGCTGCTGCTTGGACCTCAGGTCAAGATTCATTCAAGATTTCCAAATGCTTTTTCTTTTTTTTCTTCTTATTGGGTTGTGGGTTTTTTGACCATCTAGACTCCAAAATAAGCATACTACTTTGATGTCCTTCTGTGGCAGGTATCTCTGACGAAAATCTGCTATGAGCAAACTTTCAGCCAATGCTGAGAACAAGAGGTCAACAAACAAGTGAGAGGAGAGAACCAACATGCAGGGTGACCTGGAGAGAAAGTTAAACATCTTCATGCAACAGAAAAAGAGTCCACAATAACGGGTGTAAAGTCCCAACAGTTCTGTCAAGAGAATACTGAATGAGAGGGTGCAGCAAAGCAGATGCACCTCCTGTTCAAGGAATCTCAGTTTCACATTGCTTCTTATAGTCACTCTAATTTTCCTCAACTATTTTTAGTAGCTCCAGTGCATATTGGAAAAATAGTGAGAAAAGGACTGGGACACTGGAAGGAAAAGCAAAATCCATTAAAGATCTGAGGCAGACTGTGGCAATACAGTATTTGAAAATCACCAAGCTCACGTATTACTGGTTATGCTTGCCGTGTGGTTTCAGCAAGAGATAGTATTCTTCACATGCAACGTTCAAACTGTTCAATAGTGGATCATGCAGCAGCTGCTGGTTTGCAGCCCAGAAATAACTGCACTTCAGTGGTAGGCAAAGGGATCCCAATAACTCCTGAAGTGCTTGGGTGTTTTGCTAAGTAGAAAGGAGTTAAAAGTATATAAAGAAATATATTTCTAATTTATTAGCTTTTACACAGATGTGTGGTTTATGGGAAAGGCATGATAAAACTAATGCAACCTTCTCTTTAAGGCTCACCCATGAATTCTTTAAGGTCACAAATTGTAGCCTGTGTACTTTGAAGAACCACATTTTGCTGCTCTAATTGGGAATGGCAGCAGGCCAGCTGGTATGAATGGCAGCTTTCTTTCCATGTTCACATACTGTAACTTTTGTTGTCTAAACTCATACCTGAGTTACCCCAGGATTCCGTGCCCTGCTTATTGTTTGCTATGCTGATACACTGACACATCCAGAGGTGATTTTTCACATGTCATCAGAAATGTTATAACACCAGATTGGTTTTGTAAGTACAAGCAACTACCTAAGTGATGGAGGATTCCTGTCTCCTATGCATGCAAGAATAAAAAGAGAGGGCAGAGGAGAGAGAACAAAAGGCTATGTACCAGATAAAAGAGCAGGAAACCTGAATTAATTTGTGGAAGCAATAACATTTTTGTCAGTTACTTCTCTTTCCTGAAGGATGGAACCTCAGTGATTGAAAGATGCTCAGGTCAGATATGCTTTCATTTGTCAGCAGCTAAGTTGATGTAGCCCTTGTAAAATCTAAAATCACATGCCCTTCACATACACCGTTGTTTTCCATGGCTGCACTCAGCCTAAAGTATAGGAACTGTCATATGTTATCAACTTGTCAATCTGTTCAGATCAGTATCCTTTCTAATAGTAGCTTAAGAGAGTAGTGCCATAATCTGATACATATACATTTTTCTCTGCTTTAAATCTCAAATTAATCTCTTGAGAGACCCGATTCTTCCCTGAAGCACATGCTTTAAAATCTCTCTGAAATCTGACATAAATTATGTCAAATCTGGGGAACCTTGCTAGAACATAACTGACCAAACCTCTGCAGTCTCTTTAAGTTCTTGGCCTCAGTGGCTTCCTGGGACAATATGTTCCACGACTGAAGTACACGCTCAGTAAAAATGTTGGGTTTTGCTTTTTTTTTTTTTTTTTTTAATCAGATGCTTCCTATTATGGAATTCTCTGATATTTCATTTCATTTCTTGTTCCATTCTTGTCTGCAGTAGCAGACAGGCCCTGAGTGCACTTTCAGGCCTGAATGCCCTGACCAGCTCCCAGGGCCTCCCCACACGTGCCCATGGCCCAAGAACCCACTGCAGCCCAGCCCAGGGCCCTCAGTTCCTGCCCCAGTGATGCTGCAGCAGTGCCAGTCTGCAGCTACCCCCAGCTCCACCACTGGGTCCCACCGAGCTGTGTCCCTGTCCCCAGGGAGGTGCTCGATGCCTGTGGCTGGAGCTGCCCCCACTGCCCTGCTCCCTGGCAGGGAGGCCATGTCCTGCCACCCCCAGGAGCCCCTGCTGCCCTCAGCCCCAGGGACCCGCCAGCACTTATGGCTCCCGGGCACCCCTTCCTCCTGAAGCAGCACCACAAATTTGGCTTTTTCTTCCCCTCCCAAAATCTTTTTTTATGAAATCCACACAGAAACCTCCTACAAACAACCAGTCCCTCCACCAGCTGGAAGCCCCCTCAGCACTGGCTGTTGCCCTCAGTGGGACATTTCAAATAGCCACTCTGCCAAGCAGGGCTGATCCCCTCAGGACCTCTGGGCTCCAGCGGGATCAGTGTGTTCAGTGCTGTCCCCTTCAGCCCTTCCAGCAGCACCCCGACATCTTTCTGTCCCTTCATGACTGATAAAACCTCCTCTGGGTCAGGGCAGCAGTGACAGGGGTCCAGCACCCACACAGAGAGCTCCTGTCACACTCAGCAGAGACAGTCTCAAGTTTCCCCCCCAAAAAACCCAGGAAACTCTTTCATAGGTCCTCTAAATCATTTAGAAATGTAAATGTGGAGCTCTGAACACCATGATCTCCTCATTGTCCCAAAGATGACTGAAGCCTGTGCCCACAGGTCTTACCTCCTCCTGGGTGACAGCCAACGAAGAGATCCTGACATGGCACCAGGACATGGCCCTGCTGATGGTTGCTCTCCCTTTATCACCATCTGGTGCTGTGAGGGTGCCATGCCAAATCCTGAGGGAAGAGGGATGCTGGGCAGGCTGAGGGCAGCTCACTCAGCTCACAGCTTTCAGTGGAAAGACATTATCACACGCACAGTGCACCGGGCGGGGTCCCGCCTGAGGGCAGCTCCCGTGGCCTCCCCAGTCCGGCAGCCCCTTGTCAGGGCCGGGCAGCCCTGCCAGCTCAGGTGTACCCTCGTGCGGGGCATCTCCAGTGAATTTTGTTCATCCTTTTTGTCAGTCAGCACGGATGACACTATCCCCACATTGTTCTCTTCATAATTTAGCCACGTTTTGGCTGAAATGGCCAGAGCTGTCACCCAGGTAAACATGAGCGAGGCTGGGTTCTGCATGGCTTGTGCTCTCCGAGGCCTAGGTCTGGTCTCAAATGATGGCACAACATGTCTTCATCAAAGGTTTTCCTGATGCAAAAAGGCAAAAATAGATTTATTTTACTCAGGCAACAGACCCACTGAGAGGAGATGATTTTTACAAGAAGTGAATCCAGCTCTTCACAGTTGTGCACTAAAACTGTAGCTACGAGCTCATCCTTTCTCTTTGGTGGCAGCTATCTAACTAAATGTGTTTTCTCTTGTCTAATCCAGGACATTGTGTTCTGTGCTGAGGTTGTCAGCTCATTGTAACTGCTCCAGAGTCAGGTTTTGTTCAGGTTTTAAATAACAGTGAAACAAATTGATCTGTGAGCTATGGATTAATAGCCAGCATGGATTTGGGCCAATGTACTTGAATACATTAATGAAATTTCACTTTATCCTTGGTGTCTTATCGTCAAGAATATTGTAAATATACTATTTTTTTCTTTTATCTTTGCTGTGTTTCATTTGCTTGTAAATACACATAATACATCCTGATTTTGTTTGCATGTTGATTTTCTTTCTCAGGAAAATAGATAAATAATTAATTGGTGAATAAGAGACAGACTGGAGTTGGTATAATGCCAGATCTAACTTTGGGTCTTCTCTATTTCTTTATCGTGTTTGAGGGAAAGCAAAATGAAACAAAGAAACAAGAATACTTAAAGCATGTGATACAATCTTCTCTGATGTGACAAGTGCTCAGGAAAACTCTTTCCTTTCCAAGAACATCTTTGGGTTGTTTGATACAGTATTGTTGTCAGGTACATTGGGGTCATTTTGAAAGGAGAATGACAAAACAATGTAGTTTGTAGGACAAGTAAATGTAGCTGCCAGTCAGGATCAAGTTCAAAAATCTCAGCAGCAGAAGCACAAATTCCTGCCACCTAAACTAAAGGAGGAACTCCTTTACCTAGAAATGAATAACAGGCTATTACAGTCTCTGCAGCCAGCCATAAAAGGGAAACATTCAGTACATCGCAATTATGCCATGCATCATAGCCTCTATGGTTATGTGCAGAGTAAATGTAGATTGATCATTATTAACTTCCAATTTTTTCTGAAGAATCAACCTAAGTACCTCACATAACAGAAAATAAACTCATTAGAAGACGATGACTTCTGAAAATTGGAAGTCTAGGTTTCTTTTTTTTTTTCCTTAACTAGTTCTCTCTTCTGTTATTTCCTTTGTTGTCTCATTGAGAATTCTTGGTTAGAGCTGCTTAGAAAATGGGCAGTTAAGAAGGCATTCTAAATAGAACAGTCTGAAATGGCAATGAAAAAGAACAATATTTTGACTCCTAAACATAGCTGTGCTGCCTCCTGGGAACTGTAGTCCAGTTGTTGCAAAATTGTATTCTTCATTGTAAGTTGAGTTCTCTATCATAAATAAGTAGATCAACATGCACTACTCTTTATTTGTACAGGGAAATGGTGCATCGCAGCAGTTGCGTAGCCACAACACACCAAGGGGCCTAAAAAAGAAAAGTATAAGACAATGAAAGTAAGTATATGAAAGACTTCAATGATGTTACAAAATTGAAATAGCTAGGGTTATGTTCACTGTTTCAGCTGCAATTTTCTGCAGAAAACAAGTACTACCAACCAGAAATATTTTTAATTAAAATAGTTCTGTCAAAAACTCGGCTCTCCACCAAAACCAGACTAGAACTGTACTTTTTTTGTCAGATTTGCTGTTGATAAATTGAGCAGACACTGCTTCTGCCTGCTTTTTTCTCAGCTCCCTGTGGATCAGATTAAATGACAAGGGCTGCTCCCTCTAATTCTCATACATGAATTGCAGTGCTGAGATGCATTTATGATCATGATCATGCCTTCTAGAAGAGATTGCTTCCCCGAAAGCTTAATGGAAAAGACCCTCTTAGAGAGAAAGAAAACAATTTTTTCTCAGAAAGTCGAGGAGAAAACAATTTTCTCTAGATCCTAGCACAGTAGGTTAAGTATCATTTAGCAAGCATACAGAAAAAGGCATGCCTGACTGCTTTCCTGACATACAAATTCATGCTTAAATAGGCACTCTGAAGGAAGCGGAGTTTTGTGGGAGGCTGTTGCTTCTGGAGCATTCAGAGGAACCCAGTATATTGTGTTGGCTGCTCAGGAAACTGGCATAATACTGAAAATGAAGCAATGGTAATGAATCAAATCTGCTGGAAACAGTAATGTGATAGGAGAAAGAAAGGTAATCCAGTAATTAGTATGCTAGCCTGTAGTTTTACAGACTTCAGTATCCTAATATGCCACAGACTTCCTGCATTAGTCTCTTAAACCTAGATCTTCTAAGGGATCTAACGCCTACTGATGTTGATTTTTAACAGAAACAATTTCAAACAGTTCTGGGTCCACAAATAGAATGTATAATAGTCTTTGTATAACTTTAGATTAGTGTAATGCTTCTAGTTTGTAAGCTCCCTGCATCAATGTTATATTAAATTTGATGGGATGAGTGAATCCAAAGTGTGTTCATGACCAGTCCTAAAAAGTGAAATAGGGTTCAGGATTTTGAATGGAGGGATCTCAACCTATTTAATGTCATAGCAGCAAGGCCTGTGATCTTGGCCAAGTAAGCAAAACCCTTACTAAATAAAAAAAGCTAAAAAGAGAAAGATATAGAAGAAAGAGATAAGAAAGAAAAATGATCTTGCAGAAAGAACAAGAACAGGAACTCGGTGCTCGTTCTGGTTTTAGCCAAAGGCAGCAAGAGTAATGAGTCATCTAGATCTTCTTCTACAGCCTGATCTGCTCTGACTTTGATGCTCCAGTAGTGCACTGCTGTATCTCAGGACACAGAGGTGATGTAGGAAGCAGCCATTAAAAAATGCCTCACTCCCTTTAGCATATTTCCTTTCACAACGATGTTGATTCCTCTTCAGATCTTTTTTTTAATGGCCCTTCCAAAGAGCTGAATAGCTGATCCCTCTATTATTTTAACAGTAAACAGATGTGAGGTTAATCTAGCACATTCTTTTCTAGTTTTGTTTCCTTCTTCCTCACCACAAATGATTTTAGTAGTACAATTAGGCTTTTTTGTTTGAATTAATCCAGACCCTTTTGCTTCTTTTTATAAACAAATCATTGTTACCTTGGTCAGCTTAGCATATTGGCCATAAGGAATAATAACAATCATCTTTTTCATCTATGTTTGTATAGCAGCTAACATAATAGAGCCATGCTCCATGATGGTGTCTCTGCAGAGCTATCACAATGTAAATAATTAATAATAACAGTTGTTTAACATTTGAATGGGACTCTGCTGTTTGTAAACAAAGAACATTTATTTTCTCTGCATTGCTTATTACATAAAACATAAAATTACTCCAAAGGCAGGAAGCTGTTTTTCTCATACATTTGGTGAAGTGTATGAGGAAACTCAGAACTCAGCAACATATCAAAAGTGAAAGATCAAATAGATTTAAAAATTATTTTAAGTATATTACGAGTAATTTGGACAAATAAATCTGATATTTATGTTAACAAATTCATCTGCGGAGATGCAATTATAAATCAAATAGGCCTTGTGGTAATATTGTCCCTGTGATAAGAGAAAAACAATAAACAGCTTTAAACAGGAAGAAATTTAAAAGGGCATTTTACTACAAAATGTAAATACAATTCCAATAGCAAAACCATATCAGAAGTCAGCTGTGCTTTTTCCACACAACATGCTTTAACCAAGGAACGTGAGTCGACATTGCAGAAAAATTAACTTATTCTGCTGAGTCTCATTATGTAATCTTGTTTGCATGTATTGTAGTATTTAAATATTAACACAGCACATAACCAGCAGATTTTGATTAAAGTTGTGGTTTTGTAATTCCAACAGATTTGAGAGTCATTATTTTCCTTTACATAAGCCATATCATCCCTCTTGTGGTACAGACAGATGAGTGTTTTGATTTATGGAACCCAAACATCCATGTTTCTTATGAAGAAATTATGTCTATATGCCAATTAGAGAAAAGGTCCTTGCCCTTTAACTCTTCCTATAAGTAAGCAATGTAAAAATAAGTCCATTTCCACTTAAAAATTTGGCATTTATGAATACACAATTGATTGCATATTAATGTGACAGGAAAAAGCAAAACCCAAGAGATTTGTGGTAAGGAAGAATCCATAGATCACACATAGTTGAACATTTCAATTTCTGTCTTTTCTAACCATCCATCTCAAGGCTGAATTGAGATGAAATGGAAAATACACATTACTATAATGACATTGCAATACTCTAGCATGAAGGGCTTCTAATGAGATCAGAACACCATGATGCTAGAAGCTATCTAATGAGAAGGGGATTCCTCTTCCAGAGAGATGACAATAGAATAAAAGAGCTTATAGCTTATAGCTCTTGTCTTGGCAAGTTTACTAGAAGAACATAAGTATTTGGTAATTCTTCATCTAGACAAATTCACTGAATCCAGGATTGCACATGTTCCCCTCAGATCAGGCTTTAAGCACAAGCAACTCAAGAAAATATCTGGGGTCCTTTTACTTCTGGGGGCCCTGCACACCTGATCTATCAACTTCTTACCTACACAGAGGAGCTGCAGCCCAGCTGCAGTAGCAGTAAGTCCCTGTTACTTATGGCACTGATGTATCTGTAGCCTCCTTCCACAGCGTGGCATGGGGCTCAGATGAACCGTGGGCAAAGTGAGATGTAAGCTTACACATGGGAATTCACAGTGGAGCAGACCTTGTGCCTGTGGGAGGCAGAAGCTTTTGGCTGCTTGGCCTGTTAAGAAGTATTTTGACAGCACTGGGAAGTGTGTCTAGCTGAAGACTTAGAGCAGGGCCCAGGAATGTGGCAACAAGAAGTTAAAAATGGGGAATCTGGTTCTCTTTTCTTCACTAAAGTGGTAAGACTCCATTTCTAAATGATGCTTGGGACCTTGCACTTTCTGTCTCTCCATAGTAACATCTCAGACACATGCTCCATCATTGTTTCCCTAGCTCCTGTCTTGTTACCTTAAGCTTCATCCACCAATTTTGAAAATTCAGTTGAGTTTTCCTCATTCAACCCACCATTCAGTCCTAGCCTCTGTCCCCAATGTTCTCATGCAATCACAGACTCCTCACCCACCCGTGAGTTTTGCCCACTATCCCTAGCTGTGTCGCTACACACTCTCTCAGATTGTTTCCCATGCAAGGTGACCAGATGTACCGCTTTCATAAACTCAGAGAGCTATGGCACACTTCAAATCTGCAGCATTTTTCACTGTCAGCCTATATTTCTTAGGTCACATTTGCTACCTTGGCTTCCACTTTTGGTGCTACCATTTGCTGCTTGTCACTGGCAAGCGCCTTCATCAGGTGCTCAGTTTTTCTGCTGTATAACTGACAAAAGGGAAAAAAAAAGGGGCTGTTTTGTCTATGTTCCTTCTGGAGTGCACGTGGAGGAATGAGCCTGAGGTGACCCCGACAGCTTCAGCTAAGCCTCATTCTATTGCTTTTTACTAGTTCAGCTGGACAATGCCTTATTAGTGTCTCAGTGCTGTCCCTCTTATATTTCACAGACTTCACTGTGAGGACAGGTCCAGTTTCAGTAGCTGTTTTATTACCATGCTATCCTTCCTCTTATTTTTTTTTTTTTATATATATATTGCTCTTTTCTGGGTTGCTGCCAAGACACAACTTGTTTAAAAAATAAACCAAACCCAAATCCTGGCTTATGTCACCCTAATAACCTCAACTTCATGGTTTTGTCTCTAGGGTCTACAGCTCATGACATCAAGTCACTTCATAAAATGAAACTGGGTTTGATGGCTCATGGATTTTGCTCCAAAACCACTGAAATTAACGAACTTCGCTCTGACTGCAATTGTCTTCAGATCCATCCTTTGAGCTATCCTGGAGTCACTCGGTAAGATCTTATAGTTCCTGTGAAAAGAAAAATACATTAAATCTTGTAGCAGATTTCACCGGCAGTTTTCAAAGCACTTCACTACTGAGAACTATCATTATCTCCATTTTATAGGTCTAGCAGTTTTCAAAGCACTTCACTACTGAGGAGAACTATCATTATCTCCATTTTATAGGTCTTTAACACATTTTTGCATAGCCTTGACAGAATGTTGTTGAATACATTCTTGTCTTGTCACTGCTCGTTTCCTCCAAAACTATTTTCTTAGATAAACAGGCATCTGTTAATATTTAACCATATTTTTTTCCACAATCCCTTCTTCTTTCAGTGCACAGGGTAGATCTGTGCTCAGTACACGTGTAGATCTTCATATTTTGATTTAACCTCCATGATCCATATATGCCCCTTGCCTCCTTACTGTATGCTACTCTGACTTTCCTTTGATGTGAGTTATATTCTTTATCACAGGGTTTTTTGTATGTTGTTTGTCATTAAAGAGCTTGAGTGCTTCATGCCTGTTAGTAAGTTTGTCTTTACAGTACCTAGCAGGACAAAATAGGTTGCCTTTCCACTTCATAGATAGGGAATATAAGGCTGAGTTTCCTATTCTGAGTGTACAGTCTAACTGTTTAAGATCTCCTATTTCAGAATAGTCACCTGTACAGTGTTAAGTACTCACTGCACTGCGGCCATTGAATTCACTTTCTCCTATAAGTCCTCAGCATTTCTGCAAACCTGATCAGATACCAGGTTGGATACTCAGAAACAGAGATATGAACATTTAGAGATAATGAGAGAAAATTTTCATTTAAGCAGTTTGCCCAATGTTATAGAGGTCACATTGCATTAATGATAAGACCATCTTTTTCCTTCCAGTTATCTCCTGCCTTTAATTATACCTCTCGCAACTATTGCAACAAACAGGTTAAGCAATCTGTGGGGAAAAAAAAATAATTATGTAGTTAAAAACTCCATCTCACAAACCATGTTCAAGGAGGCTAGTACAGTTTTTCAAGCATTCTTAATCTAGCACCTCCTAACTTTTGAGTGAGTGACTTTGTTCCCTCTGACAGAGTTTGTGTGTGTGTGATTTCTTAGGGTTTTTTTAAAAAGCAATCCAGACAAAAAAAGATTTCCATTTTGCAGGTTATATTATATCTTTGACATCAGTAAAATATCCAGCATTCCCATCCTGGTAGTTGAGACACCAGAGTTAACTCATAGAAATAGCAATTTGCCATCTGTAGATCTGAGTGTGTTGAGGCACATACTTACTGAGAGCAGAAACCTGGGAATCTAATGGCTCTGAGAGAAAGTGTGCCTACAGCTTCTGTCCGGCTAGCTCCTGTCTCGTTACCTTAAGCTTCATCCACCAATTTTGAAAATTCAGTTGAGTTTTCCTCATTCAACCCACCATTCAGTCCTAGCCTCTGTCCCCAATGTTCTCATGCAATCACAGACTCCTCACCCACCCGTGAGTTTTGCCCACTATCCCTAGCTGTGTCGCTTCACACTCTCTCAGATCTGCCCTTCACACTAGTTCCTGGTTGTGTTTCCTCGCTCAGCCTGGTCTCCCACAGGTTCATTCCAGTTCTCATCTGATCCTGGGGGTACTTCTCAGCCTATGTGCTCCCAGAAGGCCACAAATGAAGACAGAGCAAAGGTGCTACTGTCTGAAATTCAAGCTGTTACCTGCACGTGCAGAGATCATGGCCTTGGCTGCATCTGGCTGGAGTCTCAGGCTGGCTCTTCCGCTCTGCATTTTCGCAAAGGCACAGGAAGGCAAGGGGAGGAGAGATGCCGTCTGGATCTCCCCATCACTCTTGGGGATCCCAGGGAACTGTGTTGTCTGGCTGTCCTGGGGAGATACTGCAATTCCAGAGACTCAGGCTGAATCCCAGAAGAAAATAAGTGTTTTTCAGCTTCAGTAAACATCTGTCTGATAAGGTTTTTTGAGAAGGCACACATGAGGATACCCTTGATGACGAAGATTTAGACAAGAATTCACCTGGCTGTCAAAGTTATCTCCCAGTGTTGTTATAATGCTGCAAGGATTTCATTTTTGTGTTACAGTGCCTAGAGCCATGCAGAAGTATTGATAAATGTCTTACAAAATGACATGTGTTCTTAAAGGAAGACCTGGGGAAACAACCAAATCTTACTATTGATGTCCGTTCTCAACACAGACTCTCCTAGAGAGTTTCACAATGGAAGCTGTTTGCAAATTTTACTGTTTCACAAGCAGCAGCTGAGTAACCACCTGTCACCAGGCTTATGCATATTTCAAGAGGAGAAAATGAGAAAAATAATACTTTATAGAGTTATTAAGAGTTGTCAGAGCCTTGTGACGGGGCTTTGAAACAGAATTTAGGTCTCCTAACTCCTGTTCTTGGCCCACAAGACAATCTTGCACTTACAAGAGCCATCTTAAATAATCTATTTGTTGGTGCAGTGGAGGCATGAGGCAAGACTGCATATTTCTCTGACTCTGAGCTCTCTTCATTCCAGTGACTCCTACAGGAGCTCGACTCCACACTCAAGGTGAGATCCAGATGCACACCAGCCTCCTCCCTGTCGAGGAAATCTAACCACATACAGCAGTTGGGAGCCATGGCGATCTCTCTAAAGTGCTGGCCTGGCTGAGCAGAGGAGCTGGGACACAGGGATGCCATAAAGCACATCAAAAGGGAAATGTAGTTGCAGCTGCAGTCACTGGCAATGCCAAGGTTGTGCTATGTGGACAACCAGCTGAAAACCCAAGAGCAAATCAGCTTCCTGCACAATCCATTTCACGGGTTGTTCACTGTTGGTTTTTTTCTCGCTCTTCTCTATTGATGTTTTAGTAGTGTCCACTACTGCTCTCCTCTGCCTCTCTTCCCTTGGCACTCACCTTTTACCCTCTGATTTCTTCCTTTGATCTTCGGTATTTTTTCTTTCTGCCTCCTTTGTTTCCCTGTTGTTTCTCAGCTCTTTTTCCTCCTTCCTTTACTGACTTTTCTCCCTGACAGCTGGGGATTGAGCCAAAGCCTGCTGAAGCCAATCCATTACCTTCAAAGAGTTTAGGATCAAGGCTTTATTCCCACTTGCTTCCCTGCTTCTTCTACAATGCCTTTTCCCATGCAGCATTCTCTGTTTCCCTACTAAAAGATGGTTTGCTGCCATGTGCAGGGAAGGAAGGCAGTTTAGAACAAGAAAATCCTAAGGACCTAGTAAATTCCTTACTGAATTGCTAAATTGCCACTCTGACTGCACAACTGCAGAAAGCCAAGGGATTTGATCACAAGGTTGGAGGTTATTTAATGCTGGCTTCATCACAGCACAGCTTTTTTCATATGGCTGTGAGTAGTGGTCCTTGCAAAGACAAGGTCTTTCAGGAAGAAAATCCCTCTCATTAAACTCTGCCTTATTGCACATAGTAGCTAGTGACTGCATAGTCATACAATTAATTGTGGCTGCTGATCTTGAGCTCAAGCAGGCAGTACTTAACCACACCAGCTAATTCCAGGAAAACTGAAAAACTGAGAAAAAACCATATTGACTGGATATTTACTAATATTATGTAAAGTCATATAAATCCACACAAAGCATTTGTTTAATATATGTCATGTATATGTGTGCACATGTGTGTGTATACACGTGTCAAAAAAGTAGATATAAAATTATCTATCTACATATGGAGAGGGAAAAGTACTGAATATACATATCTTGGATGTATTGGATATATTCTCATAGGATAGATGTACAAAAAATATTTTAGCAGAACATTGTCTGCAGCAAATATATGCTGCTGGTTGAATGCTAATACATTTAATAAGGAGACAGATGCTCAGCTCCTGTGGATGGATACAGCGCCATTGAAGATGGAGGCCAGCAGTGCAAACCCTGTTTTACACCAAACAGTATTTTGATTGTATATTTATAGTCCTATCTTTATATTCAGATCTTTATTGACGACTATTTTGTGTACCCAGATGAGAGGCATAACTCTGCTCAAGGAGAAGCCCCATCTACTTCTCTTTGCCAGCTGTTAGTGTGAGGCTACCCCTGAAGAGCATGGTAGAATCAGTCTCAATATGTGAACTTGCATATTAAAGTCAAACATTCTGCCAGCAGAATAGAGACCTATATTGTTCTAAAACAACCAGCTGTGCCCCTGTTACACACCCCTAAGGGTGTGTAGGCACCATCACAATCCAAGGAGTGAGCTGAAATCCACTAATATACCTATTTCTGATTTACAGGTGGAGACATCAGCCCCTCCTAGATCATATGACATGTAAATCCCCATGAAGGAAACCTGTGGTTGGGCTATGCATTGAATTCAGATTTAGATCTCAGCCCTCTTCACAAGCTTATTGTTCGACTCTTTCCTGATGACACAGCAAAGGTAAAACAGGCTGCAAATATTTTATAAGGCTTCTGCAAATCACTGGAAAACTGTCTTGACTGCAGTACTTCGGAAACATGCAGTAGTGCTGCAGTCAGTGCATAACAGCTAGACTCCAATGATTGTTTTAATCTTGTTTAAACTATTCTCTCAGCAGGTAACTGAGAGACATAAATTATCTACTACCTGCCAGCAAGGTGCCCGTACTGTAGAAGGGTTTTATGTTACTCAGGAACACATTACATTCAGCTTTGGAGATTCAGTGAAAGAAACGACAATGTTCTTAACAGTAGGGCCACTTAAATGTAAAGGGACATGCAGACCTCAGACTTAAAGAAAGCAATAAAAACTGTAATGGAAAATTTCTAGGAAGAAATGTTGGGAAAATATCTGTGCTCAACTTTTAACTGATTCCTGCAGTACCTACTGTTTTTTTCCTCTCATATATAAAGAGCATCTGTCTACCTGTGGTCCAAAAGTACTTTGATTCTAAAATGAAGGAAACAACAACAATAAAGTACAAGAGTAAAATTCCCATGAAAGCACACAGCATGTGTGTATTTTTTCTTTGTGCTGTGCAACGTCTGTACAAAAAGTCCCCAGTCCTTGTAGACCTCAGAAATGTGAAGGGGTATGATGCAGAAAATGGAGGCACTGGGTTTTATAGCCACATACACCATCCTCACAGAGCGTTGAGGATAAAACTGTTCAGGCTAAACCTCTATCCTGACTTGCCACCATGCCATTGCCATTGACTGCAGCAAGTGAACCAGGTGAAAAGTACAGATATGTCACAGCTGAATAACAGAGAGCAGTCACTTAACACTCATGATTTATTTCCATCATTAACAAAATAGTGTTAAAAAGAGTTCATGCAAAAGTAGGAAACTGGAATGTTTGACCTAAGAAACAATCCTTTATATAACAGCTGCATCTTCATATCCCTTATTTTGGTGTGCTAATGATCTTCCGTGGAACTTGTTATAGCTGATGTGTGTGGATGTGCTGCATCTGCAGCCCTGCTACCAGGTGCTGAGGAGGCAGCAGGAGTGGAGAGCTGCCTTCAGGCTCTCCCCTCTGACAGACATCAGCTGGAGAAAAACAATGTACAGCTGTGCCTCTTCTCTGAGACCATTCCCATGTAAAGTCCTACAGGGGCTGGTCCTGTCTCTTTTCCTTTTCATCATGTACTGAAGGACTGTAGGAAAGGTCGTGAGGAGCTGAGGGCTAAGATACCATCAATCTGTTGATGGCAACCAGCTCGTACATCTCTTTTCAGCAGATGCAATCAGTGCCATGACACAGATGTCACAAAACTTACAGGAGATAAGCCTGCAGATCAAAATCAGTTGGCTGAAGCTGAGTTACAGAAGGAAGAGATGTTGCTGGAAGAAAGGAGCAGAACTTGATGTAGTTAAGGTAATGAGCAAATCCTGCTTTCTTTTGGGCAAATGCTATATCATTTGGGGTTCCACTGTAGACCGTGTTGCCCTGGATTCGGTATGGCTTGCAAAGTGCTTTTTCTCTCTGCTCTGCTGACATTTTTTGTGGTAAAGGTGACTTATTTTACTTTTGTAAGAGGCCTCCAGAAACTTGTTCAGGTTGAAAAGAACAAAGATAAAGCTTGTCAAATAAAGTAGCAACATACAGGAAAAGGGGAAGGTGGAATTCCTTACAGGCTTACTTACTGTCAGTCCCGTTCTGTATTTTATTATTGGTAAAAGAGGTGTTTGAATATAGATAGAGAAGTAAGGATTAGCAGGCCCAGTGCAGGCTTTAGAAATGAACATGATCTGGAAGTGTCTAGTTTTATAGCCTTGGGCAAATCATATAATCTCTCTGCCACTGTTTTCTGATCTATAATCCAAGGGCAGTCATTTTTTTTTTGCTTTGCAGTGGTGAATTAATGAATGCTTTCACAGTGTTTTGCGGTGCCGTATACAAATATTACAATTACAGAGAAGCAAGCAGCGTATGATATTAATGCCAAACAGATACAGGGTAAAACTTGGGATGCTGGAGAGCAGCACGCTCAGATACAACTGTAATGAGTTCATTAGTAATGCATGACTGGACTGATTAAGTAGTTGCCACTGTGTAAAGCCTTGTCCAGAGCTAATACTTGATATATTATTTTGACCCGAGACAGATGCTCAATGATCTTGTCTGTTAAGTTTTGGCAATGCCTGTCATGTCAATACAAATTATTGAGCTGAACTGAAAGAAAGAAGCTGTGGTTGCCACGTAGTTACCCTTTTTATATTCTTCTATATAGGAGAATTTCAGCTTCACAAACTTGATTTTTTATATAACCTTTCAGAAGCACAATTTGAAAGAGCTTGTCTTTTTTTTTCTTTTTTTTTTCCTTTTTTTTTTTTCCTTCCTTCCTAAGAATGTTTCTTCTTGCCATCCTGATAAAAATGTACTTCTGTGACAAAACAACCATGTCACAGGGTTTTATCCTTTTCTACCACAATGGCAGCACATCCCATATGGTGATGACATAGCACAGAAATTCCACCACACTGGGGTTACTTTTGCATTGCCTGATGCTGGTAACTGTGGTGTGAAGCGTCAGAAGCTATAACAGTTTTCTACACAAAAGAGTCATGGGAGGATTCAAAGAGTCTTTGAGTATCTGGATATCCAACGGAGATTAGAGGTCTGGATGAGTCAGGATAGTTGTGTGCAGAAGCCTTTCAGCTCTAGGCTGGGGACCTGCAGGTGAACAATGTCTGGAAGAGGTTACCTGTTCCTGGAGGTTTTGGTAGCTTATTTGAAATGGGCTTCAACTGGGGATCTGGAACCTTTTGCTAGCAGGCTGATTACTACAGATTTGGAAGGTGGCACCCAGCGGTGTCTGTGACTAGTACGGCACACCTCTCCCTCCACCCCAGCACAGTCAGTACGGACTGCAGGTGAGAAGTGGCAATGCAGATAGCACATACTTTAGGGGTACAGATACTTGATGCAAAGAATGTTTTGTTTTGGGTCTTTCCACTGTAGTGTGAAAAGATTCCTACCTTTTCCTTCCCTTCCCCAAGTCTCTCTCCAGCCGCATGTCCTTCCTCATCCCAAACTCCTGCTGATGGCTCCTGGGCTGTGCCTCCTGTGTACGTTCAGTGGCATTTTAGAGTGAGCTAAGGATTGCCATCCCCATTTTTGAGGCAGGCTAACCAAGGCCTTCCACAAATGGGAAGCGAGGCATAGCACTGTGAAATTATTTGCTAAGGGTTATCCAGCTGTGACCGAGAAAAATCTGCTCTGGTTCTGCCGCAAAAGATGCCACAAAAGTGTAAATGTTAATAGTAATAACTTTATGTGTGTTTCTGCTTTGCAAAATTACATCTCCACCAGGGGACTTGTTAATGTCAACGGCATTCAGTTTTCATGATCACCGCTTGAAGTGATCAGTCAGCTGTATGGATCTACAAATTGCTCCCTTGCAGCCAGCCTCTTAGCCTAATGCTCAGGCGACAGTCAGCTGGAAGGATCAGACTCCTTTGATTTTTCCTTTGATGTTTCTGAGCCAGGGAAGAATTTCACACGGCCACTGGGCGGTAGGTGAAGATCCCTTCTGTTTGTGGGAAGCCAATTATAACGCAGCTGACCCGCTTTGACCTGAGGATTACTGGCAGGACATCTGGGATGTCCTTGGGAGGCAGAGCTGGCTCACGGAATGTGCCTCAACCAGGGGCAGGGACTGATTTGTTCATCTGAATGCAGCAATCACTCAAATGGGGTGATTGTAATGGAGGTCGCACAAATTGATCCCGGTCAGACTCAGTGTATTTATTTGCTTGCACTTTGGCATCATTGCTGATGTGCAAGGATAAAGCTGGGTTCTCCTTTAGGATTTGATGAAACAAGTGGGAACAATTTACAAGGAAAACAGGTCCTAGTTTCTAAGCCTCTCTTCCAGTTAACTCTCTCTCCCCTGTCCTTATTTTTTGTTTCCTTATTCACCCCTTACTCCAGATCTCAGACCAGGAGAAGCTTTTAAAGCCCCTGACACAAGAGCATCGCGAAGGAAGTTATTTGCCAGAAGGCTCTCTAGGGCAGGGTACACACTGGGACAGAGGTGGAGGCACAAAAACCCCATCCTGCAGGTGCGGCCAGCGGGGCGTTGGAGAAGAGCTGAGATTTTTTCTTTTTACTCTCTGTTGAAACAAATCGGGCGGAGATTGCTTTTTAATTGCGATTGCGGCCAGTGCTGGGGG
>NW_010335716.1:0-1257 GCF_000700745.2 Antrostomus carolinensis
TATATATAATATATATATATTTAATGTATTTTAGAAGACTACAAATTTCAGTAATGAAATCTCTTTGAAAGGTAATATTTGATCAATGTTGTAAGTATGGTCAATTCATACCAAATACTACTTTTGTATAAATATGTTTTTTATAAATGTTGGTAAAAAGTAACATATATGCATAATTTTGTGTGTTAAGAGAAATCACTGTTCAAAAGACCTAGCTATAACCTTCTCAACATCATTTTTTGAAGTGAAACACAAGATTTCACAGTCAATGATTTTATAAAGTTGCTGTGCCAGATTTTGACATCTCGGTGCAAAATTAAAAGTATCTTTATTTGAGATAAATTTTCAATTGAAAAATAAAATAGTATTGATGGATTTTTAAATGAACAGTAGTCACAGGAGGTTCCCACACAAAGCCAGACTTTTCTGATATCTTAGAATGAGAGCTAAAACAATAGTTAAAATCAGAACCACAGAAGAACAAGCAGGACCACATTCTCTCCAGTGTGTACATGAAGTCTTTCCAAGACCGTTGAACTCTTTCTTTTTGGTGCAACAATTCAGCTAAAGCATCTACCTACAACAACAAGTTTAAGACATTTTCAGTCACTTGTGTGGGTTGTTGTGACTCCTACTAGAGTAACATAGAAAAAAAAAATAACATTTAAACAGTCAGTGGCTCTGTGATACTTATGTCATCAAATTAAATAAATTACTTTTCTTTGAGAGAGGTAATACAAGTAAATAGTTATACAAAATGAATGCTTTGAATCAACCCACAACAGTTTTGATGTGCACCATTTAAATTCCTGCTTTCAAGTTTTATACCCTTCTCAGGCTTCTAAAAGACCATTTATTGAATCAATTAGCTGTGGAAAAACAAGTATCCTCTAAATAATGCAAAATACCAAATGCACGGTGAATAATTTGCTTCATAAGAAGCAAGATTGATTTTGCCTTTGATTATCCTTGCTACACAGAAATACTTTTTCCAATTAAGGTTAGGAAGTTAATGTTACAGAGTCAACAACTTGACAAAATATCACATTAATCAGGAACTATTATTGGAATCTCATTGGAAGGAGTTATTTCTGGAATATCAGACAAGTATCAAGATAGAGAGTTATGTTCTGGAGCACTGATTAGCAATGCCTTTTAAACAGTAACATGTTGATTGTACCAATAACATATCTTTAAACAAGGTACTAAAATATTCAGTCTCTCACCTCTTTTTTTTTTTTTTTTTTTTTTTTTTTC
>NW_010335716.1:1276-4221 GCF_000700745.2 Antrostomus carolinensis
TTTTTTTTTTTTTCAGGAACAATTGTGAGCCTTAAACAGTTGACATGGTTTCTAGAAAAAATGTTACGTTCCATAAAATATTTTCTTTAAACATAGCTGAATATATCTATTGTAATAATACTACCACAATCATCTCTTAACTATGAATATATGCTTCCTCTCTTGGCACGCACTGCCACAGAGACCTTGTTGTGATAACTGCTGGGAGTATTATCATCATCACTTTGTCCATAGCATGGAGGTGAAGTTAACAACCCAGATGGACTGTGCTGTGACAGCATCTGCATTAGCTTGGGGTCTTAGCTTGGACAAAATGAATACAGGAGATCACAGTAGCTCCCCTTTCCTGGGAGGGCTCAGAAACAGGTAGCAAGTGGGCAAATAAGAAGAAAGAGGGAGGAAGCAATGGTATCAGCCCTTGGGGCTTCTTCACATGTCTCATTGGTTTGGTGATCTGTTCCCATTGGAGCTGTTGGTGCTCTATAACTCTGAAAATCAGACCAAACATGGTTTAAAGTACTTGTAAATGCTTATAATCAGAATGGTCCCATAGTTACGGTTCTTATGTTCAAGGGCAAGATACAGTTTTCTAGACAGCAGAACTGTAAAACAGATGAACTAATACAAAAGAAACCTGCCAGGAAAACTCACTTCATTTGAGATTCAGTTGTTGTCTCCCATCAAAGTGATGGACACTTTCAAAGGACTATGATAACTTCAGGGTGTTATGTCTTCTTTGCATCCTCGCACATCAAATTCAAAATAGGATACTGGACTAATGTTTGAATAGCATGTTGTCAAGTCTATGGGGTTATGATAGATTAATCATGTGTGAGACAAAAATATGTACAGACAGATAATGTTGGTTGTAATGAAGAAGGGTATCAAAAAATGAATACTAAGAAAGGAGAGTTTCATAAAAATGAAAAAATTTTTTGATAATTTTGTTAATGGACAGGGAATAGCACTCTGCTATTGGTTTTACACTGATAACATCGAAGCAAATGAAAAGTAATAGAGAGAATAAAATAATGGTAAAACTTGTTTTTCAGGTAAAGTAATAACTCAGAACTCTATTAAGAATACGATTGTTATTATTTTTCTAATTTTTCTACCCTGAACAATGGATACATGTTCTCCCAGTGTAAAATCAGTCATAAAAAGATACAATGAAAAGAAAAATTTTGATCATTAATTTCACTTTGAAAAGCTTTTTTCTTTATCCCAGGGTGTAGCTACACAAGGACAATTCATAATTTGGCCTCCAGCAGTAAGATACTCTCAATAATAAATGGAAGCATCTGATGTTGCCTACAGTAGTAATAGCCTTGCTAAGAATACCTCTGAGAAGACAGTGATGAGATCACAATTTCATTTGTGACAGTGAGACAGTATTTGAAGTGCTGCCTACACCCCTGTCACTTGCCTTGCAGATTTCAGCATTTATCAGCTCCTCAAAGTACTGAACTAAACTCTTCTCACTTCTACCTAAGCAGTCCTTTTAAAATCAATGGGATTGTATAGGTTTCATTTAAATAATGTGGTTAATACACCAAAGAATTAAAAAATCATTTTGCATTGTATTAATCATGACTCTGCCTGATATTAATTTTAACTTAAAAAAGAAAAATCATATCTTATGATGGAAAGACTCTTAATTCTGGGGAAATTATCTGTGGAGAATTCAGAACAGCTATTCACAGTCTGAAGAATAAAGCCATTAGGTGAGGAAAGAAGGAGGGAGGATGAGGCAGGGCAAGGTGTGGCAAGGAAAAGAGTAAAGGAAAAGGGAAAAAAAAAACAAGCTGCAAACCTCTTCAAAGGAAGTAGTGGAACAAATTTTAAAGGCTGATATAACTATCCAGAAGAAGGGAAAGGGAAAACATACATACAAGCTATGATGACATTTTCTCATGAAAGAAATCTTAGCAATTTGAACAACTGTTGTGTTGACACTGTCCTGTCCTTGTCTCTAAATTGGAAACATGGGGGTTTGATGGATGGACCACTTGGTGGATAAGGAACTGGCTGGATGGTCACACTCAAAGAGTTGTGGTCAACAGCTCAATGTCTGAGTGGAAACTGGTGACAAGTGGTGACCCTCAAGGTTTGGTATTGGGACCAATGCTCTTCAACATCTTTGTCAGTGACATGGACAGTGGGATTCAGTGCTCCCTCAGCAAGTTTGCCATTGACACCAAGCTGAGTGGTGCGGTTGACACGCTGGAGGGTCGGGATGCCATCCAGATGGACCTTGACAGGCTTGAGAGGTGGGTCTATGTTAACCTCATGAAGTTCAACAAGGCCAAAAGCAAGGCCCTGCACCTGGGTCAGGGCAATCCCAAACATAAATATAGACTGGGAAATGAGTGGCTTGAGACCAGTTCTGAAGACAAGGACTTGGGAGTAATGGTAGATGAGAAGCTGAACATGAGCCAGCAAATGCGCTTGCAGCCCAGAAGGCCAATAACCATATCCTGGGCTGCATCAAAAGGAGCGTGGCCAACAGGTCGAGGGAGGTGATTCTTCCCCTCTACTCCGCTGGAGGAACTAGGTGATCTTTAAGGTCCCTTCCAACCCAAACCATTCTATGATTCTATGATTCTATGGTAGGTCACATCAGCACCAAAGAACAATTTTAAGATAGAGAATAAAAATTTCCATCAAAAAACATGATTGAAGAATGACAATTGTTCTTCATTTTATTTTATTATTTATTTTATTATGTATTACTGACATTTTCACAGACAACTTTTTTGAGAACATGAAAAGGGGATTCCATGTTTTCATGGTGTTGACAAAGCCACAACAGTAGAGACAGAGAGCACTAATGAATTTCCAGTAACTTCAGAAAGTCTACTGGGTACAACTGCAAATTGTGGGATGGGGGGAATTTCCCTTATAGCTAGGTAGGCACTTATTAAGGCACAATTCATCCTGATTAC
>NW_010335717.1:0-36126 GCF_000700745.2 Antrostomus carolinensis
ATTCTGTGATTCTGTATGATTCTGTGATTTAGAAAATATTTCTTTATCGATGCTTAGTCTCAGGGACCAATAAGATTATTAGTAATGATAATGGCAGCAAGGAAACAATTTTCTAGTAATTACTGGTCAAGTGCTGTGAACTATTAACAGAGGAGAAATATCTGAGCTCCTGGTCATTTACTGGTATCTTAGACCAGAAAAATAGAAGACATAAAATGAAATCCTGACTTTTAATGTAGCCACCAGTGGTGCTACCAGTGTTTTCTTAGAGGAAATGCCTGTGCAGTAACTAAGTGTGATACTTTGGTACTTTCCATCTGGCTCATGTGCCCGCTATTGCACTCGAATAAACAGGACTTCTAGTGGCTGCAGGAATGGACTCCATAATCTTAATGACAAGATTTCAAATGCTCAGAGACATTTATGACTAAGTTTATGGTTAGTTTCTAGTCTACTTTTATATTACCACAAAACTGTCTGCTCTGAAGTCACTGGGGAGGGAAGGCTCAGAAAGCACAATGTGAGTGTCTGAGAAGCCTGGAGGATTGAGAGGCTCGTCCAATTAGTTCAGCCATTTGAAGACTGACCAATTTGTACCAAACTAGGACGTTCAAAGTTTTTGCTTGCATTTGCAAAGGGATGTGTATGTTTCCACTGACTCATGAAGAAGTCTGACTTTGGAAAGCTATTTTAAATTAAGAAGAAGCATTCCAAACTACCAAGAACATTCAAAATCAAACTCGACTACCTTCTGTAATAGCCATATTTTCCACCTCAAGAGAAGACTTACTTCAGCTTCAAAGAAGGAGAAATAATGACATCCAGTGGCCTCTTAACTCCTCAAACAGTGCCCATGCTTGTTATGTTCTTTAGCTTACCTGCCCAGGCACGAAAGCAGAAAAGACTCATACACCACCACTCAGTAAGATCCAAACTGCAGATGTGGTCTAGTAACAAATGACTGAATTTCCATGGAAACCACCCCATTTGTATACTCTTGCTCACTAGGCTTGCTAACAGAAGGATAGATATTCCAATTTTCTCTTAAGAAGCTCAGAGTAATTATTTGAGAGTTCAATCAAAATATTGATTAGAACATTTAATCAGAATATCAGTAAGAAACCACCCTTACTTTCCAAACAATAGAAGTAAATACCATGTATTTATACAGCACAGTTGACTTTTTTTCCCTTAAAAATAGGGTCAGAAATACTTCAAGTCCTATACACTGTCTATAAACACATAGCCACATGGTATAAATAGGTATGTATACCTGTATCATCACTTACTAGTCAAATCCTCACACTTAACTTATTCACCTTATTTAGAAATACTTTTTGTTCTTGACAGAATAGACTTAATCACAAATAGGCTCTGATGCTTATGTTAATGGGGTATGTATTTTAGATTAGACCTCAAAATCTACGTCTCCTTAGCTTGTCGTCTGGTTACCTTCTGTAAATCCTTATTTCAAAATTAAGGTTTGCCTCATTGTTTCTTTGTCTAATATTTTCTGAACCAGAAATGTCAGTATTTCCATTCTACTATTCTTATTATTAGTGGTATTGCTGTTGTAGCAACACATGGGAACCTGACTCAGGGACTGACTCCCATTGTGCCAGGTGCTGTCCACACACAGGACCAAAGTTAGTTCCCACTCCAGGTCTTTAAGCTTGTTAAGTGCTTTGGCCTGAAAAGCTTTGAGTGGATATAAAATATTACAGCTCATTTACAAAATTTGTTTAAAAAGACAATCAGGTTCTAAAGGGAGCTGATTTAACAAATGTGTGTAGTAATATATCAAATTTCACTGTGGTCCTCTGTGATTTCATAACGATATGTGCAACACTTAATTCTCACTTATACTAAAGCCAGTTTGTATTGCTTTTACAATGAAAAGCTTAAAGTAAATGCAAAAATGGACCCAGGGGATTCATTCTTTTCCTGCTGCTGTGGCCAATGATAGGGTTGAAAAGGGATGGATACTTGGAGCAATTAAGTCTTGGGCATAGAAAGGGGCCCAAAGAGACCAAAGAATCCACCTCTTGCTGATGGTCCCTGGAAGTGATGCCACCCTCTTCTCCTCGGCATCTTTTCATAGCTGCTATGATGCTCTCTAGCTGTCCTTCTGTGGCTATTTTAGTTTCCATGCTGAAATCGGACATCTTCAAATGTCTGAACTGAACTATATAGAATTATCCAATATTAAGGACATCTGGAAACTCCAGGAGATTTTCTGGCATTCTTTTTTTCAACAATGGTTTAATAGTTGTGGATGAAGTCATAGCCATTCAAAGATTTTCAGGCTAGATTGTGCTCAGATCAGCTGATAATAACTAGAAAAAAATAGTGTAATAATGGATCAGCCCAGCTGCCCATCTACTGTGCTCTGCCATTTCCTGCAAAGCTTGCAGTTATATAAAAAAGATACCATGATGCTTCTCCAGGATATCCTGCTAGCTACCATCAGCCTGGGGTTTCTGTGATTTTGAGCATGAGATTGTATGCTGGTGTTTTACATTGTCTTCAATGACTCTTTCTCTCAATAATTTGTCTAATAATTTTTGAACTTATTTAAAATTTTGGTAGCTACAGTATTCTACTACAAAGAGTTTCACTGTGTAACAGCATGCAGGGTGAACAAATAATCATAGTTTTTTTACTTATTTTAGGACCTGCCATCTGAACAGTGTTTAGGGTTCCTGTGTTCTGACAAACAGTGAACTCCTGGCCCCTTCTCACTACCTCACTGCTACTTTGGTGATCTCCCCCATAAAACCCTTCTCATCAAACACCCACTGCTGCAGTTCAGCTCTCTGGCTGACAGTGCAGTCACTGAGGCCAAAGCCATGCAAGGTGACATGGAAACTCACGATAGGACTGATTCGCTTAAGCAGGGATGAGGTATATAAATGAGATTATCTCTGGTAATAAAGTTATAACTTTTCATACATCTTAGATTTAGAGACAACTTTATGCACATGAACATAAATAGGTAACTGGCATTAAAAAAATAAAGCAAAAAAAAAAAAACCCAACAACAACAAAACAAACAAAGAACTACCTAAGCATTAGACATTAGATTATCGATGTTTTAAAGAGAAATTACAGCATCAGCAAGGATTTAAAAATATTACTCCTTAGGCTGAACCTCTGTTGCTGTTCCGAAGAAGCCATGGGTAATACCATGGCGCTCACAAGGAGGATCACAAGGCACAGGATGAACCTGGCTGTTTAACCACTCAAAATATTATCTGTTTGGGACTCCCCACCCCACCACTAAGTGTAGAATAGCTTGAGCATTAGGTATTTTTAATTTGTTATAACTTGCGAGCAACTGGCTACTTTGGCAACTGCAAAGAGGCTGGGACTGTATCACAGTCTAATAAAAGCCCCAATAAAAGTTTTAAACTAGTTCACACATCTGCAGTCTGATGGGGGGCATTACATAATGTGTGCCGATTCTGCCATGCTCCCCACTATCCCCTCAGTTGTTTCAGGGGGAAAAAGTGTTACTATGGTGTCCCCCAGGCATTTTTATGGCCTTCTCTGAACCACCACTATCTTCAGACAAACCTCAGGAGAATTTATTAGAGGGATATAGGTAATTCCCTGAAGTGCCTATAATTCTCACTTCTCAAGATTCTTTGAAAGTATTATAACCTACCCTCCGGTCCACAGATTTCTTCAAAGGCAGATAAAAATACTTGTCTGGTATTTTTATACCTTGGATAAAAATAATCAAGCTGGTCCTCTGGGTCCAACCAGTGTTTTAAATAATTTGTTCCTCCAAGTGCTATGATTTCACCACACAGTCCACAAAAAATAAAGTCCATAATTAATTTCCAAGATTTGAAAATAAATGGAGACATTGAAGCCTGTCTGCATCCAGGTGGGTGGGGAGCTCTTAGTAGCTCTGAGTATTGTTAGAAGATAAAGTAGATTCAGCTAATAATGTTGGGCATCCTTACTTATTGTATGTATAGGTATGCTGTGTCCACGGGGGTTTACAGTGAGACTGCACAGGCACAGTGTTTTATTAGGTGATAAGGTGGGTCTTCAGACTTTGCCCAACTGAAGCAGATTTCCACAGGTCAAAGACTTTAATAGACAATACAAAGGTATGATCTTCACTTTAAATCTAGAGATATGACTCCATTATGCAGCTCTCAGGCTGACACCTTGTCATGTGGTAGGTTCTTCCCAGGCACTGTGCTTCCAGCATGACAGAAGAGCCTAAAAAGCTGCACTATAAAACCATTTGAATGCCTTTCATTTACAGAGCTTACAGTATTTCAAGACACATTTTAAAGATGTGCAAGCTGCCTTCCTTTCTATATTCTTTCCATCCAAAGGAAGTCATTACAGTAAAATGCTGAGGGGCCGGGGGGAAGCAACGACTGGCAGGGGCTGGTAGAAATTTACTTTGAACTCTGATGAAGAACATTTCCACTCTGTTTATTACTAAATCCACTGGCCATAGATGATCCAAGGCTCATAAACTCAGGTATGATGGAACTCCCCAGGGAACTATGAGAGAGAGAGAGGCTCTGCTTATGTGTGCACATGTGTGTGTGCATGTGTGTGTGCGCACTAGTTCTCTTTCATTCTTGATGTGAGAAAAATAATGTTCAAATGACAAAAATTTTTCTATGCTCTCAGAAAAGTAATGGTACACTGCAGCTATGTTCAGAATGAAGAGAGAAATACTCATTAAAATATCAACATCACCTCTTTTTTTCCCTGTTTTTTTCTGAGCTCTCTGAAAGTACCTCCTTTATACTTCAGAACTGTTTTGCGGATTATGACAGACTTTTCAGCAAATTTATTTCAGAAAGAAAAATCTGTCTTACATCACCAACTAAGCCCAACCTGCCAAAATCAGGATGAGGGTGAAGTACTGATGCTTTTCTTTTTTCTTTTTCTTTTTTTTCTTCAGCTACTTTAATTCATTACCTCACATATGTATTATCTTCTCATGGCGTTCCTGCATCATATAATTTTCAATCCTAAGTGAGAACGGTTATCTTTAGTTCATCTTTATGTTAATTGGAGCTGAAAGATCCAATTGAGCAGGACCAAAAGAAAAGTGGCTAAAGCAGGCATTAGATGGAAATCCAAAACTCTGGTCTTGAAAAACCCCGCTCAGTTGCTGCTTCTCTGTAGAGATATTTAAACTTCATTAGCACATTAATTTTTTTTAATTTTTCAGACATCAGTCCAAAGAGGCAAACATTAAACTACCAGTAATGCAACTCCCTGGGCTAGGGGAGAAACCACAGTTCCCAAGGGTTTTTTTAGGATATTTTATCCACTGGCTGCTAAATGTAGAAGAAGCTGTGAAGCAGGAATTGGCACCTAGGTCTCTCTTGTCCTTGAGTACCCCAGGGAGGAGGTGGCTACAGGAGTGGTTCCCTCTCCCCTCTCTAGCAGAAGGAGAAGCCACATAGCCCCAAGGCAGTGATAGATGCCTACTGCAGCAGCTTCAGACAACAATGGGAGATGAGCCCAGGTCTACTGCATTCTTGGGAATACCATAGCCCCTGGCTGTTATTTTAAAAGCAAAGCATGACTCTATTTTGGCTCTGAAAGGGCAGACAACAGTGCTCCTTTCAGGCAAAGATGCAGCAATTTCCTTTTTGTCATCAAAGCTTCAGAGAAAAGCTAAGTGAAGACAAAGTCCTGTCCTCGGAGTTTCTTATTGGTCCAAACAGGCTAGGAAATCCCAGGTTGGATGAGGCTTTGACCAGCCTGGTCTAGTGGAAGGTGTCCCTGCTCATAGTGGGGGGGTTGGAACTGGATGATCTTTAAGGTCCCTTCCAACCCAGACGATTCTATGAAATTCCCTGGTAAACATGCAGGTTATTTTGGAGTGCTGCTCTCGAGCAGCATAGAATGGTCACCACAGAACAAGGCATAGGCTCAGCCTCCTAGAAGCTAGCCACCAACATGGGTTTGAAGCTGATGATAGCTCCTGGAAAGGTCAGCTAGATCTTCTTGGGTCAAAGCATTTATGAAAAAGGGTAATTTAAAAGGGACATGCCCTTGCTTAAAATCAAAGGTCTGCTGAATCAAAATCCAACCTCTCTTGTCATCTGACTTGGTGTGACTGTAAAATAAAAATTCCTGTCAAATTGCTTCATTTGTAAGTCTCAATCACAGTACAGGAGAAAAAGTAGTAAACATTAACAAAAGTTTTACAAGCTTTTTTGTGAGCTTTGATTTAGGTTTATAAAAGAAGGGCTAATACCTGAAAAATAAAAGATGAATGCTTATCTCCCTTGTCAAAATTTTGCAATTGTGCTTGTATGGTTTCACAAAAATAGAAGAACCATCCAGAAAAGTGTTTTACTCAAACAGCATTTTCCAGAAGCAAAGAAATAATGAATTAACACAAAACGAATAATTTTAGCACTTGCAGTTACTCCCAGCAGCAAAGCAGGTTACAATAAAATAGGGAGGGTATATTCACATCAGTGCTTTTGCTTAGATATATGTTTCCCTATTGTGAGTATGTTAGCTCCTTTTCTTCATTGTGGAATAAAATCGTGTACAACAAGACTGAACACAGTATTTTATTATTACTGTAATTATGTCCTCTATTACCAACATCTTAGCATTCAATTAGGATCGGGACGTGCTTGGCATGGTTCAAACATAAACTAATGAACAAGTCTGTCATTTAAACAACATATGCCGTCCACATAGTGGTAAGATACAGGAGATGGGGCTGGAACTCAGCTCAGATGACAAAAGAAAGAGTGACAGCTAAAGGAATAGCCAAATATAATAAATACCTATTAAAATCAATAACAGCTTTTCCATCGGCTTAAGTAACTTTTGGACCAAATCCTAAATGTACCATTTGGACGATTTATAGATTTCTTTTAATAGACATGAACAAGAGTCTTTTTTATTAAATTATGCATTTGCTGCTGTGGCTTATGGAAATGGCATGCGTATCTACTACTAGTGTGATGGACCTCCGTTCTGGCAACACTTATGCATTTGTTCAACTTTACATGGTGAATAGGCTTAGTGTAGAAAAATAAGCATGTTTATAGGGCTGAGGCTTTTCTTAATTGTGTAATAATTATATTATACATCTGGAGATGCACCAAATCCAGATCTGCTTTTCTCTGACATTTGTTTTTGTTTTTAATCTTGACTCTCTGGTTCCTTGAACCTGCTTTTCTGTAGACAGAGCACTGCTGGCAGCTGTACCCGTGCAGAACAGCCCGATGGGCCCTCATAGAGAGGCAGCACAGAGCGTGGGCCTCTTGGTCTCGTGTCTCACAACTATACAGATGATGTGGTACTGCCATAAAAAAGAAAGCAGAGCCTGCTGAGTGCTTTGAAAGAATGACTGTACCCACGAGATAGTTTTCTCAGCCTTACATCTCAAGTAAACAGAGACATCCCTTGAGAGGCTTAAACTTGAGAGAAAGATCATATTTTAAAACCAGTATGCTTGGGTTCTCCTATTGGACAGGTTTAGGTCACTACACACTCATCACGTAGGTTTTCCAGCTTTCCTTTTCAGGCATCAAACATATGCAGTGAACTGCAGAGACAGCCTATGTGCAGGGTCATGTACATAAAATGTACGTGTTAAAGAACCTCCAAGTACAGTTTCATGTTATGGTCAAGTTCATCTGTCACTGTTGTCTAAAAGGGACGGTGGTTCCCCAGCACCCACTCCTGCTCCAGCCCATGGGCTCCTGCTGTCTTCATAGGGCAACTCCTGAACTGATTAAACTCCGTTAAGAACTGGCATTGTAACTGGGGGGAAGAAAAAAAAAAATAAAAACACTAAAAAAAAGCGGGCTGTGAGCTGAACTGACTCAGAGAAGAAGCCTGGCAGCTCACAAAGCCTCAACATGTGCTGGCAGCAGGGGCAGGAGGATGAGTGAGAGAGGACAGGGCATCCCAGAGTGTTATCTTAATCTATGGCTGGAGAGATAACAGTGCTGAGAGCTCAGCTGCTGGGAAGGAGAAGAAAGCCATCTCCTTCCAAAATGAGCTTCCGACAATGGTGGTTTCAACCATGTAGGTGGTTGTGAAATAATGTGTCCACTGTTTACCATAAGCCCCTCTATAATAACATTTTTCTAAGGTGAAAAAGCAGGACATCTACCTTAATATAAATAAATATACCACGTATCACTTGATCTTATTTAGGTAGGTCTGCAAAGGACTTAGTCGCATGTTTAATCACATGTTTATAACCTTACTGATGCTAAGAAGGTGCTTACAGTGCTGGCAGCAAGAAGGTGGATGGATATGTACTCAAAAATAAAGAATAGATTCAACTGATTTTAAGAATTCTAAACTTAAAATGGTGCTGATCATACATGGAGACCTTTGGAAAATATTAGTTGTAGAAATCTACACTTTTATTGACAAAAAAATTGCTTACTTCGGGGATTTTCTCTTTCATGTTCTTTTCTTAAAAGAATTTGCTTTAAAAAGGAATCTATTCTATTGTATGAAAATAATAGTAGAACAAAAGCGCTTTTATATTCCAAACAATATTGTTTTTATTACAATGTTTGTTTCTCAAACTCTGAGCACTTTGCTCTTAAAAACTGAAACCAGTAATTTATCTGAAAAGGTTCATAAAAATGCTGGGGGAAAGACCCAGTTTTTCTATCTCCACTACATTGCTTGAATCATGAGATCCTACTGCTGCTTTATTTCAGTTTGTCACTTTAGTGCCAGGAATATCTGCAAGCTTCATGAAGTAATGCTTCTTCCATGTTAAGCTAAAAGGCGTACCCAGTAGATATTTCAGGCTCACTCAAAATAAAAATATTCAGATTTCAATTCGCGTATGCCATGCTGTCTTTTACTTTCACATAGCTTCTTCATTTAAATTATTCACTTCTTTAAATTTAAGGGCTGCCCATTAGTAGAAATGACTATTTCAGATGAACTTAAATTAATAGAAGGAAGCAGGATAACAAAATAGAGAAGAACAATGGAAGCTGGTATGGAGTGTCCTTGTTAACCTCTGCCAGAAAACCTCTTCCAGAAAACTGAAGACACCACCATTTATAAGGCTAGGAAAAAAAAAAAAAAATCACTAGTAAAAGTCTATCAGAGTTCAGAAACATGTCATTATGTCCTTATTTTTTCAAATTCCCTTATTGTAGATTTCCAAAGTCTGGCCAGCAATAAAAGTAGATGTGCCAAAATACTGTGAGAAAGATTCATTTCAAATGTTGCTGGACATGGAAAGAAAATTAAGAGAAATCCATATTGCTTGAGATTTATTGATACTTTTTAGATCCCAGATGTTTTAATGATTTATGTAAGCTACAAATATTTGAGGGCTCATCCAGAATCAATTCCAAGATTTTCAAAATTTGACTCACTGTCTTAATGATCCACTGAACCTGAAATTATTAAGTAAGTCCGCTTTCCCTTGAAATGTAGAATAGCTGATGAGGCCAATGAGAGAGCTGAGTGGGGATGGGATACTTGTTTGGATCTGATTCTTCAATCTGATACCCAGGCAAAATATTGTTTGTCTATAGGGACAACCTGTGTACAACAGAAATACAAATCTAGGCATAGGTGGGGTACCTACATCCCCAGCTTCTGTTGATCCTATACTCAATGTGGGAAGCTGCTATAAAGTTGATATACAAAGCAGCAGTTGGATCTATAACCTTCCTGCTTTCTTATCGTTTGTATATAATCAGCCATCATGGCATTGATTCTGTAAATACAGTAGCTGTTCTTTGGGTGATTTTCTCAAAATGATAGCACAGCAGGGGAAAAAATCAAATATGCTATAAAAGTTATTATCATAAAAGTTACTTTACCTCTTTAAAATGTGGAAATCCTTATTCTTCTGGCATGGAACAATTTAAAGAACAAAATGTATTCAATATTTTTCATGGAGTGACTTCTATCAGACTTTGAAGGAAGTTAATAAATCAACAGAAACCACTTAACTGCAGCATTTTCATGGGTCCAGTGGAATTCTAAGCAAATAACAGGTTTGTAAGAATGAAAAGTCACTTGTATTATACACACAATCTAATGTTCAAAGGAGTGTAAAAGATGCTTAAGTGTTAATATTTTATGTAGCCTTCACTCTCAGTAGTAATTGAAAGCCATTAAAAAGAATATAAAACTGTAGCTGTTCGCATTGGCACAGGCCCAAGTAAACACCAAACCCTCACGGAAGGGGGTTAATTGGTACAAGAAGAGGTAATTTATTAAGGAACACTGAAACACTGTATACACCTAAAGATCAGACTGAACTGCAAAAATTTTGTGTGAATATTACATCTGATAATCAGATTTTTTTCCTACACCACACTTTGGAGTCTCAATCTATTCAGAAAACTGAAAAAAACAAGATTTTTTCTATGTGGCTCAAATAAACCTTTACCTGGTGCCCTTCAGTCTGCCATTTCCCTTCTCTCCCCTCCCTGGAAAGTCTGTTGCTCACTAAAACACAAGCTTACTGGGAAGAAAAGACAACATGAAAATCATACCAAGGGCATGGGACTCCCATTTCTTTCTTTCACTGTTGAACACATTGTGCTAGAGTCTTACTAGTCCTGCATGTGTCCAATTACCTTTTCCTGGATTGATAAGGTTGTATTTTTATGAATCTTCTTAAAAGACCATCTTTTATAGAGTTTCTGATCTCCTAAAGCATGGTAAGGCTAATGGGAGTGGCTAGTGGTCAATCCTTCTCACCCCACTGTCTTGTTAACAACTTTTTTTAATGATTGCTCAGAAAAAAACAGTTTAGTTGTTTAGACATCAGGAGTGGAGTTCTGTCTTCAAATCTCCATGCACCACTGTAAGTCTGGGATGCACTCTCCTTCCAACAAGCCTTAGGAGCAACATACCATTAAGAAAAGCTACCCACAAAATCTGCAGACCCCAGGGCTACATCCAGTCTCCAAGCTGAAAGAAAGGGTATCAACCTTTTTCCCTCACTCTCTCTCTCTCTCTCTCTCTCTCTCTCTCTGTCTGGAATAATCTTTTTCTTGGTCTGCCATGCAGATGTCTCCTGCATACTTGGTATTTAAGTTTTACAAGAAAGGTGCACAGAGTACATCACAGACATGCAGTTTGGAAAGGCTAAATTTTATGATTAGGTTCTAGAAATGTTGTCTTTATTATAAAGTCTAATTCAAAGCCCATTTTGGTCACTGGGAATTCTCCCACTGTGCTCGGCAGGATTTGGATCAGGACCATGAACTAGAATATCTTGAAATCAGTTTTCAAAAGCCCAGACAAACTAAAAACAGACTTGTGACACACCCCTCCCCCCAAAATCTGTGTCAATTAAAGAAAAAAAAAATCATACTTGAGTGTTTAGAAGGAATTTCTTCAAATTTTCTGATTTTGGATTCTTGTGTAATAAGCCACAACCAAGCCTTTACCTTGAGAAAATGGAACAGGAAAAACTTTGCGAATTTATACACTGTACATTTTAACTTCTAATTGCTGGTTCATAGGACTTAACAAGGATTTTACTTAAAGGGAGCGTACAGGAAAGATGGACAGGGCCTGTTTATCAGGGAGTATAGTGATAGAATGAGGGGTAACAGTTTTAAACTGAAAGATGATAGATTTAGATTAGATCTTAGGAAGAAATTCCCTACTGTGAGGGTAGGAAGACACTGGAACAGGTTGTCCAGAGAAGTTGTGGATGCCCCATCCTTGGAAGTGTTCAAGGCCAGGCTGGATGAGGCTTTGAGCAACCTGGTCTAGTGGAAGGGGGGGTAATCTTTAAGGTCCCTTCCAACCCAAACTATTCTATGGTTCTGATTTTGTGTGTAAAACGGAAGCAGCTTAAAATTATGTTCTGATTAAAATACAAATTGAATAAGAGTCATGATAAATTTTAGACTTCTTTTGCTAGTTCAGCTATTTTATTTATTTTCCAAGTTTTTTTGTTTATTCAAAATTTTTATTGTTCAACTATAAGACCTTGTGGCTTTCAAAGCAATGTTCAAATATTTGTCACCCAATCATATTAAAAATTTTATTTAATTTTTTTCTTTTCCATTAAAATGTCATCCAAGAATATACTACACAATTCAAGCCTCTATTTTTGCATGACTCATATGAGTAGAGCTGCTAATTCTGATCTTAATTCAACTACAAAATCTTTGATCTTAATTCAACTACAAAATCAACAGACAGGTATAGGTTAACAAATAATTTACACAGAATGTTTTAGGTCAGCACAACAAATTCTTAGCATTCCCATTAAGTGCAAGCCAGTCTGAAAGGAATCTTTCACTAAATATTATGACATTTCTGCAAAATAATCATTTATTATTGCAGATTCCAGTTTTATACAAAACTGTTGTGGACCTCAAAACTTCCCTAGGTGTCATGAAGTTCTCATTTAAGTTGCCTGGCACTTCTTCATGCACAGTTGTCTACTCTAAGTTGTATATGTGTCAATGAACCTTAAAGCAGCCACAAAATGATTAATAAGTACCCCAGAAATGTCAAGGTACTGTCCTAACCATGCTGCTTTGCAGCTGTCCCATAGCTCATGCAGCTGGGAGTATGATCCCCATAGGATTACATTGCCATGACATGGAAGCTACCATAAAATCTACTACTACAAGGCTCTATAGAGAATTCCCATGTCTTGTAATGGCTTTTGGGACCCAAATATGCCCAGGTGGTATAGGGCAGATACATGCAATAAGTATTGGCATAAGTTATTTGTATAACACTGCAGGATACTAGATACCTTGTAGATGAGTACAAAGGCAAGGCACAAAAATATAGCATACTGTACCTAGAAGATCTAAGGAATGGGAAACAAGAAGCATCTTTACTGATACAAAGTTTTTTACCATGAACTTAAACTTCTGTTGAAGGAGTTCTTCAGAGCTGCAGTTTCATTTATGTCCATCTCTGATACGTTTGCAAAATGTGATGAACTTAAGGGTCTTGCATGACAGCCCACTTTTGCCTTGTACACTTGTTGCTAATAACCATACATACATACATGTATTAGTGTGGTAGTACCAACTTAAGGACTAGAAACTGAATCTCACATGAACCCTCAGCACACAATTAGATACTTTTAATTTAGACAACTATTTTGAGTTTAAAAGCTATTCAGTATACTACTGCAGAGGATTTCCTAATGATATTAAGAGTTATTGCTTTAACAACCCACAAAAATAAGTTTTCATCAGAACTATTCTTCACTACATTCCTTAGCTTTGTTTGTATTTCAGCTCTTTTGTAGACTGGAGTGAAGCAATATTTTAGCTAAGAACATTGTATCATGATATACAATGTTATCAGGAGCAGTATATACCTTTCAAAGCAGATATAATGCTCCATTTACATTCACCATATGAGTTCACTTTTGAAAATAAATCTTCAGATAACCCACAAAACAGGGAGGCAAAACCAGGGAGAAACCAGAGGCAGTGGAGTTAGTGGATAAAAAGGGGGCTCTGGGGAAACTCCTTCTAATGTTACTTACACATGCATATATCATGCACCTCTGCTGAAACATAATGATTTATCTTCTTTATATACACATATGCCATAAACCATATGACTGAAAGTATAATATTATTTCATACAGAAGAAAGAAGTAAAAAGATTCCTAAATTTCAGAGTCAGATGTTCAAAAGGTGAGAGATGCTTCTAACAACCTAGCTTGCTCTGCTTTTGTTCTCTTCTCCTTCCCTTCTTGAAACTCCCTATACACCTCTGGGTCTTTACTTACGTGATCACATGCCATCCTGCACAAGACCTTTGTTTCAGCCCACGTATATTCAAGGGGGCAACGATGGCAAAATGCTAGTGAACAACCCTTTGGGTAGCCTATTTTACATAAATGTGTAATTCTCAAAAATTAATCAATATCAAATTCTGCTCCAAACTTATCCAAAAAAATGGCCCTGCAGTGACTTAAAAATTTTGCTTCGGTATGTTCAGCCAGCTACGCAACATGAATGCATGGTGAAAGACAGAAGAGACAGAAAATATTTATTGGCACTCATTTGGGATGATATATATAATTCTATCATGTCTTCACCACTTATAATAAGTCATCCCAAAATGATGCCACTAAAACCTGCATTTCAGATCATATCAGCATGTGCTTAGACTGTGTATAATACACTCAGTAATTTAAAGAAAAAACAACTTAAGATCTCCATTATACAAAATATGTTCAGATTTTACGCATTTCAGACTTTTTTCTGATATATGCTCTATGTTTAAGAGACTCGGTGCTTCAACTACTGGCTTCAGCTGATTGGGACTCAGCAGAATCCATGAAAACATCATATAGTGATCTCAAATCATTTTCATACACATAAAAATGTCATGATTTTAAGGCTTTCTCTCCCCTGACTCTTCTGAATAGGAGCAGGTCAGGTGGGAAACCTGTGAAAGACTGTTTTCCAAATCTTCCATTTTTAGTCTGACAAGCAGTGAGATAAGTATCTGAAACACATCATTTATCTAAAATGAAATATTGCCCATTTTGGCCATAATACTGTGATAAGAAATTCCAGGTTCTAAAAAGATGGGAAGCAGTGATATATAGAATGCTTCAGATTCCTTAATGACATCTGTTCAAAAAAGAGTAATAGTGCAGGATATTAGGTATAATTTCAGTAGATATCTGTTAATGTGATGATTTTTTTTTTCTCCCATAACTAATACTCATAGATGAAGTGGAAAACTTTCACTGTCATGGGCTCTGATTTTGCACACATCACCATTTCAGGTTTTTTCTTGTGTCCTTGCAGAGGGAAATGTCTTAGAAGTAAATCTTGGATCAGTGAGAATTCTTCAGCTGGGACAGAATTTCCTCTTTAATCATTTTATACCATCTTTAAAATGAGGACTTGAGGAAAATGTATTTGAAGTACTTATGATGTCTTTTCTTTAAGTAACAAAGGTTCTACTGGGATTGTATTTTACTGTACTTGCAGTTTAGGGGAAAAGAAAAGAGTTTTCAGCTAAAAAGAAAATATGTTTTTCCCGTTCTCTTATCACGCTTTTGTTGAGCTATTTTGCATGGTCAGAATACCTCAAATCAATTTTCTAGAATTGCAGACTATATTAAGTATATGCAGAATTAAAAATACAACTTTTGCAAGGCATAATTTTCACCCAGTAAAAAATTTGAAGGACATTTTCAGATTAACAGAAGTGTACTTTATTTCTGTTCTTTGCCTGTACATACTTAGGTCTAGATATACATCTCTACCTCCTGATATATTTATCCATTATACTGCTTGATAGTCATAGAAAGGGTAAGGATATATGCTCTAATAGAAAAGAAAGACAACGTTACTTCCTAAAAACCCTTAACTTCCTAAAAACCTTCTGACTAATGCTGTAAGTGGCTGGAAGGCTATACTCTGTGACTACCTGGATTAGGATATAAATGATGTTCTAAGAAAAAAAAATATGCACTGGGTTTGCGTAAAACCACTTTTTCTTTAACTTGCTAAAATCTTCTTGTTTGGACAGTCTTTGATACCTATCATAAAGTCTTCTGGGAAGAGCTCAAGTCTATTTGGTTTTAAATAGCAGTTAAATTACAGAGTTTGCACTAGAGAGTAAAACCTATTTGTTTGAGTATCTTTAGTGCGCGTTTCAGCCCAGTGGCAAGACTGGTCTGGAAGGGTTTGGCAAGAGCAGAGATCTTGAAGGTGCATTGTTATCTTGGTCAGACCTAATCCAGCCTGCTAGCTGAAAACGTACGAACACTACTGGGTTCATATACCTTCAGTGAGAAGACATATGCCTATCCCTCCCCTGTTGGACACTGAATCTTTAGACGGGAAACACACTGTGCTCATTGTAGAAACATTTTCTTATGGCTAGTTTTTTCCAGCTTCTATGAGAAATTATTGGACAGTGAAGATCAGGATGGGATTGATACCATGGAAAGATTCCTGTTTCAAGAACTGAGGTGCTGTGCTCTTTATTTTTGGTGATATTTTCTCAACTGAACCAGGAAAAATAAAATATTTGATTATTTCTTCTTCACCAGATGTGCAAGAAAGACCCAGAATTTCTGGATATAAAGGTATCATATGAACTGGGGATCAGTGAAGCATGCCTGTGTATGAACTCAGAGTTCCCAGCAGGCTTCAGGAAAAGTTATTTTTCTTTCAGGGATACCATTTGGTTTTCATTATAGCCACCTTCTGTTAACATTATTCTGAGATGAGACCTTGTATCTAATTGTATTCATCCACAGCTCAACCTATGACTGACTTTCCTGGCACCACATGTCTGTGTTTGTCCCGAGTCCAAGGTTCTCCAGGAACTGTGTGACTGTCTATGATCATTTCTTCCTCCCCCATGCAAAAAAAAAAAAAAAAAAAAAAAAAAAGCTATTTGGGAAGAGATAAGTGAATTCCCTCCTACCTGAAAACCGATAATAATGTTATCGTAATTCCACAGAAAGATCATGGGTGCTTGTAGGGTAAAATGTCTTCAAAATTAAGTGGGACATCCCTCAGGTGCCTGTGTAACTCTTTCTTTAAATGAATTGTTTCATGCATCTAAATTTACCCTTTCTGAGGGAATACTGCAGACAGGAATGGATGATCTAGTTTAGTCCTCTGAGCTTTATTCATTGCTCTCTCTCTTTTCCCATTTTGCATTGTAACTGTATTTCTGTCTTTGGACTTCTCATGTATTTTCTGTTGACTTTTACATTTCTGTCTGAAAATCCTTTTTTATTTCTTCTTCTCTGTTTTATTCCTAATAGACAGCTCTTTAATTTGAACATATATTTTGTACTGAGTTCTGCTTTTTAGACTTTCAGATCATCAAAAAGATCTTCCTAATAATTTCTTACGAGTCATCCCTCTTTTCCTTTACATTGGTGTAGTTTGCAAGTGTCTTTTTAGAACAACTGCTTGAAGTAACTGCCATCTCTGCTGCAGCTTCTCTATCCTTTATTTTCTTGCTCACTCACTGTTCTTAGAATATGAAACTCAAGCATTTAATAATAATTTTCATTCAAATCACATTTTTCTTCTAAGCACTCAGTCTATTCTTCCCTACCAGTCAGTATTAAATGTAAAATAGCTACTGCTGTAGTAGATCCCTTCTGATTTGAGACAAAATGTCTTCAGTGCACTTGTCCAAAAGGTTTCAGCTACAGCTTCACCTAGTAGATTTATGATGAAGGTTATGTAGGGTTATATTTCTCTTGTTCTTCTTAAATCTGTTTACACTTAAAGGCATACAGAAAATTAATTTATATGTTTTCCCAAAAGAAACAGTTTGGTTTGTCCAGTTCATTCCTAACAGTCACAGGCAACCACACAAAAGATGCACTTTTAGCAGTCCACAAAGTATACTGCATGCATCACAGTATACCACAAGTAATGTGTGTGTGTGTGTGTATATATATATATGCTAGAACACGTACCTCTAGTAAATGACAGAAAGGCTTAATTACTTTTTGTAAAAAGTGAGCAGGAGAGTTAAAAGGCATCATGAGTTACCTCTGCAATAGCAGCTCCTGGATGATGGTAGCAAATATACACATCCTTGAACGAAAACACCAAAAAAATAATTTTTTTCTCTATCCTTCCCAAACAAGCTAATCCCTTCTGTAGATATGGTTTTCCTGTGATTTGTCTCTGAACTTTGGTTGTGTGACAAAATTTTTCTCCTTTTTGTTTCCCTGTTCATCAATTTATTTTTTTTTTAAGTTGATGTACAGATACATTCTTTCTCTTATTTCATACTACAATTATCTAATCTGTGACATTTCTGAAATACTGAGAGGGAAATTATTTGAAGATAAGTATCCACTGGGAAGATAGAGAGTTCAAGAAGGAGCAACACTACAAACCTCTGTAGTGTCTAGAGGTCTAGAAATAGGGAGCGTGTCTGAAATGAATGGCAGTTTCTTTCCTGTGTTATGTTTCCATATGGGGGTTGAATTAAGGACTTCATACTTGAAAAGCTTCAAAGTTCACATTCTGACCAAGATGCCAAAACTTTATCTGACAAAGCAGTAGGTAGGCCATTTTCCTGTGAAGACAGAAAGACTGATGCAGATTGGAAGTCCAACTCCAGATAGCTCCATCTTCAAGACCTGCAGATAGTGCTGCGGAGATAGAGCCGAGACTGATACAAGCCCTGCTCATTTTGAGAGGGATAGTTTTTCTCCTGGCAGACTTCAAAATTGCTCCAGTTTACCCTACCATTTTTTGGTACTTGCCACAAGCTAGGAGACGTTGTCATCTTTTTTAGGTGATTATATAGCTTCAGCTTTTCATAAAGTTTTCTGTTGTAACAGTGAGAGAGCAGGGAAATTATTTGTCTGTAAGGCAAATCTCAAGGCTCATCCAGCTGCCTGAAGACCATCCAGCTGCCTGAAGAAGAATTCAGACCCATTTTCCCTTTCATGGGACAGGGCCTTCAAACTCTAGTGTTTGGGCTGAGCAGAACCACACCTGAAATACTGACCTTCAATGTCTGTACATGTGTGTCAGATGACAACTGTGCTTGCCTACTGTGTTTGTCTACTGCTGCAGTGAAAAGCACTTCCAGAAGTTTGGAGTTCCCCTCTTATCTAAGACTGAAGGATCTTGTGTCTGTAAAATATGAACAGCCTGACATTCATTTTAACTTATCTGTGCACCTTGATATCTTAAAAAAAGAAATATTTTTCTTTCCAAAGAGTTTCCAGGATAATTCATCAGTGTTTGCTTGGTGTTTAGATTTTGCAGTAATATGCACTACATAAATATGTAGACAGCTTAGTTTCATTACGTTCATATCACTACCCTTGTGTTATTTAAAAAATAGATTGAAGGAGAGGCCATATTCTTTGAAATACACTGTAGCTTTATCTGTCAATTCCTGAAGAAAGGTAAATTTACCTTCCACTGACCATTTCCTACTGACTTAGTAAAAATATTGAAAAAAGGGACAAAGTGTATTAGAAGCATTTACTAAATTTGACCCTGGTTTGCAAAATCAGTGGAAACTTGCCATGCTTTAAAAGGTAAGCAAAAAAAAAAAAAAAAAAGAGAGAGAGAGAAAAAATAAAGATGCTAAAAATAAATTGGTAAAAGAGAAAAGTTCCTGTAATTTTAGGTTTAAAATATGAGCCTGAGTAATCAAGGAAAGTATTTTTACTGCCCTGTCAATATTTTTCCTGGAAGCTCTAGTAAATAGACTTTCTTTAGATCTGTAGTGTGCGTGCCTAATGGTCTTAGGTGTCTCTTACCGCAGAAAACTTTATCCTTAAGAAATACAGTAAACAGGAACTCTGTGGTTACGTAGTTCCTGAAAGAAAAAAAAAGGAAAAGAAACATGTTCACTGCCATGACACACAGACAATTTATATTGATTTAAGAAGAAGCTGTTCTCTTCTATTTTGAATCTTTCATGTCAGCCTTTGTTTCCATTGCATTAAAAAAATCTATTTTTAAAACCTATCAGTGAACTGGATCATGTTTTCTCAGTAATTTGAATTAACATCCTCATAACCCCAGGAGCCCTGCAGAAGTGCTGGAAAGCAGAATAAAGCTTTTTTTTTTTTTTTTTTTTTTTTTTTTTTTTTTTTATACTGTTTTTTTTTTTTTTTCCTTTCTAAAGCTCTATTTATTTACTTTGCTGGAGAAAAAGATCAGCCATCTTCTCTTCTGAATCAGCAGCTAGTAGAAGCTGTGATCCATCCAAGACTAAACTAAGCTAGAGAAATTGTCTCAAAATCACTTAGACATATAATTCTCCTAGGTTCAGTGTCACCTCAGTCACTCCTTGTTACATTCTTCGCTTCAAAAGCTGTCACCTGTGCAAATGAAATAACTCAACATCTTGTTGGCTCTGCACATCTCCCCTTCAGCTGCAGCTCATCCCCATAACCTGGTTCCTTGAGTAATGCTGATCCTACATTCACAATAAAGTCTTTCTTTCCATTCTCCCAGATAGATGCATACTTCAATTGTCTAATACAGGAGAAGGTTTGTGTTACAAACAGTACGTTAGCAGGGGAATAAACCTCAGTATTCAGTGTTACTGCTCTGCCATGCAGACCAGGTGCTCTGTCATCATGCCTCATTAGTAAAAGCTTGGTCCATCCTTTATTACAGCACTGATCAGAATTAATAATTAGGAAGAATGTCGTCTTCTCTTAACTCCTATTTTAAGCAACTGGAACACTAGGTACAACTATAAAAGATGTGACATACAGTATTGCAGAGATGCAGATACATTATGGTAATATTATCTGAAAAACAAACAAGATGGGCAGATTTTTTGTGGAATTTGTTCCTCAAGAAATGTCTTTAAATGTACATTTTTTTTCTCTGAACTTCCTAGAGGTCCTGTAGGTTGTGAGTTCATATCCCTTCAGAGAGAAGAAAAAAATGAATCCACAACTCCAGCATCTTCAGGGGATAGTGTACCACTAGCTAATGGGCCTCCTATTTTCAGTGTAATTCTCTCTCAATCATTAATATCTCCCTTTAGATTGAAATGCAATTAATTCTCATTCTGGACTGACAAGAACCCTGGGACTGTTAATACAGTCAGTTTTATTATAAATACATTTTAGAGCAATTATAAATGAACAATAAAGTTGATTTCACATAAATTATTTCTGACACAGATAATGTTATCTATTACACCACCATAGTATACTTCATGTGAATAATTGGTACATATTGAACTTCACAGAGAACTAAAGCACCATGGTTTAAGTCTATAATAACATTTTTGAGGTCACAATAGGCTCTTGTTTAATTGAAGTTAGATTCAGTGGCAGGATCAGCATCAGCATCTGAAGAGGACAGTTTTAAGGACATATTTTTGGGAGTGGTAGGAGGTCAGTCCAGATCTCTCCAGAAATTGCACTTTGTCCTGAAAATTTTCAGGGAATTTTCTAAAACCCAATCAAGATGTCAGGAAGGATGTCACAGCATCACTTTCCAGCTTTCCCTTGAAAGCTTCACAGTTTGCAAAGAGAAAAGTTTATGAAAGTCAAGCTGAAGTGGAGGGCTGAGCAGATAGAAATACTCCTCTGAAGTTCAAAATACAACGTGAACACGCAGATTCAGGAGCCATTCTGGGGTTCATGTTTCCCTGTAAGCCAGCCACAACAGGAGCCCTCCAGCCAACGTGCTGCCTCTACTGACCCTGATCTACCTTTCTGAGGGCTCTCTTTTGCAGCACGGATGGGTCCAGGCGTACTTTCACTGTCTATGGTGAATCACACACTGCAACGACACCAGTGCCTAAATTCTCACTGTTGTTGTGCAACAACTAAAAGCATCGGATATTATCAACATTCTTCTCATAACAAATCCCATACTGAAACCAAAACACAGCGCTGTTCTGGCTACTAAGAAGAAAATTAGCTCTATCTTAGTAAAACCAGACACTCCACAAATCTTGCTCCTACCTCTTCCTGAATCTATCCCTGAGAACTGGCACAGCCCCCTCAGAGATAACCGTGTATTTCCAGCACACAGCAAAGATGCTCTGATCTACCCACCAGCACGAGATCAGTTTGTGTGATCAGGGTTGTGCAATAGACAAAACGTTAACTATATCCGAAAATCTTTTCCCTCCTCAGCTTTGTACTCTTTATTTTTGTTCAACAACAAAAACAGATGTTTTCTAGTGTTTTTGCTTCTCCAGATGTACCATTTAAAATGTTGTCAGCTGTTCAAAGACACTGCTGATTTTTGGAGAGGAGAAAGAGCTGTGGAAAGTCAGCTATCTGGCACTGGAAACTGAATTTTCTAGGTGCACAGTCCGTTGTTTTTTTTTTTCCAGTGGACACATCATGATTAAGGATTCACTTAGGAGTTCTTCGAAGGGTCTCAATGTGGCTTAGGCCCACAGTATAAACTACATACATCTCAGCAAATTGGACCTTGGCGTATTAACGTGCAGATCACAGCTGCCAAGACACACAAATTCTGCGTGTGAGCGCTTGGATTTCTGGTCTCTCTCTCGTTGGGGAGGAAATGTCATGATCACATGGAGACTTAACATGAGAGGCCACTGTAAAAAACAAATAAAATAGAACCATATTTTCTGACTGGAAACAGAACACTGTTTACCATCAGATTTTTACTACAATAGTGTTACTTCAAAGTATAAGTAATGCTACGTTTCTCATACAAAGAAATAAGCAACAGGGGTTTTTTGTGGTTTGTTTTTGTTCAATAAAAGAAATCTGCATTTAGAGTTGGAGAGCAGTTTCCTCAAGTGTGCGTATTTTGTTATGATTCCATATTTAGCTCAATACTTATATTCCACTAATGTCTTGGACTGTATATGTGCAGCAAGGTGAAGGATATTTATCATAATTTGTAGCTGGTGTGAATCCATCACATCTCAAAAATATATATTTGGCTTTTAGACATACAGCATGGGAGAGATTTTTATAAGCCAGAAAATTATAGTCCTGATAACTTGAAAAAACAAAGACTGTAGTTACTTCCATATTCTTGCCTGAGGAAATCAATGGTATTTTTAAAAAAATTCAGTTTACTTTTTATATGTATTTAGACTCTTCTGCTGAAACTTAGCAGTTTCACATGTCTTGTAAGGCACTGCTCCAGAGCGGAACCTGATGAAGGCTTAATCCTAAAATTCAGATCAATTATTTAATTCATAGCTAAATTGAACAGTAGAAAAAGTTTCCTAGTACTAAAGCAAATAAGTTGATTTCTATTCTGCAGTGTGGATTTCTATTACATTTTCTGTATCATCATGCTCTGTAAAACCCACATAAATCAATATAACTTCACAGTTTTAGGTGAATGCTTTCTTGGCTTCTATATCAACTGTATCAATCACATCACTAATTTCATTACTATCAGCCAAACCACTTTGAAGAAACACAGATACAACTTGTAGGCTAAGTCCCCTGATAGACACTCTAGGAGGCTTCCTAGTTCAGGAATTAGGAATACATAGCAGCTGTAGCCCCAAAATACTGCAAAATTACCTGATTTCAAAGGAGTTCACTGAGCAGATTGACCTAAGCACAGACCTCTGTTCATTCTACAGAAATGTGGAAATGCTTAGGTCTTATTCTGAACAGGAATAAAACAATCCAACTGAAATGTCAAAGAAATGGAAAGTGGAAAATACAGAATCATTAATTTAGAGACTGATCTAGGACTTCTTTTTAACTGTTTTTAAAGTATAAAGGACCCACTGATGACCTGATCCATTGATGAACTTGATTGAAAAGGAGCAAATATAAAACTAAATAAGGAAATATTTCCTTTATATTGTGTTTCCTCTGAGAAAGCTCAACATCACAAATCATCATGGAGGCCAGAAGTACCTAGGATTGTGAAAGGCCATTTGCTTGGGTGATACAATCACTCAGAGTTAAAAGTAGGCGTTAAAAAACTGATGGAAGCAACGTTCCTCCTGAGTAAATCAACCTAGATCTGCCTTGCATGCTTAACTGCGCACTCCTGATTCGTCTATGGCACTGGCCACTGTTAAACAGTCTTATCAAACTGTAAACTGTTGGTTTGCTTCAAGATTTATAATTGTATTCTGAGAATTAAATGTTTATAAAGAAACACTCAGGACACAGTTACTCTGTTCTTGATCTACTTGATCTTGTTAAAGTGAATAAAGAGCATTCTTACAGAATAATGTGTGTGGCATCAAAAAAGACAGTGTCAGCTATGCTCACTATTCCTGAGAAATCTTTGTCTGGTCTATTTTTAAAAGCCTTCAGTAGCTACCAGTATCAATAAGCAGTCTATTACACATCTGCTCTGCCCTTGTACTGTAGAGCTTTTTTATAACATTTTAGCATGCGTCTCTCCTGCTACATTTTAAGTACATTATTTCTCCTACCCACTTTCAGAATGAAAAAATTTCAATTCTCAACTTCTTTATGGTAAGCTATTCTGTATTTTAACATTGTTGTTACACTGTTCCTCCCTTCAACCTACCCTTACAAAATAAGCATTCTGTTCAGTCTCTTCTCCTAAGCCATGCACGGCAGAGTACTTCAACTGGTGCTTCTCAATAACTAATTTCTGTGGCTTATTTGTACAGCACTTGTCTCTTTATGAAGCTTTGGCAATAATTAGTTTGAGATTTTTCCTCTTCAAAACCACAATGTGCTCATTTCACCTCATAAAACTTTAGCGTGACGAGCAACAAACCTGTAAATAAGGTTTGGTCCAAAACTGACTGAAATAAAAGAATTCCTTTAACATCTCTGGCTTGTGAATCTGGGACACACCAAGGAAATAATTTAATTTTGTAGGAGAAACAGCATAGATGTTTTCAAGGAAAACCACTCCACCAGCTGTTTCTTTTACCTTCTTACCCCCATCTCAATTCCAAATAAGTGCTCAAGCTGATCACGTTGTTACTACAGAGATTGCGGTATGTTTATTTTTGTCGTTTTAAGTAGTATGTTATCTAAAGATTTTTAATTTACTGGAGAAGCTGAGTTATTTTAAAATTCTTTACCAATAAATGATCATCTTATCAATGTTGGCCCATTTTAATTACTTTTACTACATTTTGTTACAATAAAAATTTCAAAGACTGGCAAAAGAAAGGGTTGATGTATACTAAGCTAAGTAAAGGTCATAACATTCCTGTATTTTGTCAGAATAGAATAAACATGAAGCAGTATTTTCTGTTGTTCCTTTCCTGATGAAAGAGGTATTAGAAAAGAGACTTTCAAAATGTGATTCTCTCCATATGCATTGAAAATATTTCAAGCAGCAGAAACTCAACATAATTAAAACTTTATTTTACCAGTGTTTTTCTCTTCTTAAGATCCTTTTTGCACGAGTAGTAGTACTTACATTATGCCTGTTTCATAACTAGGGAGAGATACCATCTAGATCACAGGATAAGAGCAGGAATTGAGTGAGGCTTCTCTTTACAGGACAGATCTTGGTAAACAGTAGTAGTAGTAGTAGTAGTAGCAGCAGCAGTAGTAGATGTAGTAGAAGTAGTAGTAGCAGCAGCAGTAGTAGAAGTAGTAGAAGTAGTAATATAGGCACACAAATGATCAGATACCAGACAGGAATCCAACTTGTTTGTCCTAAATAATACTACAGTCTGTGCAGGCAGCAAATAAGGAACATTAAGTAAGCACTCACTATACTGTGGTGTATTGTGCTGACCTATCTACTGGTCAGATATACAGAGGTGAGTGACAGTGAGAGCAGGAGGAAGTCCATCAGCCCTTCTGTCATTGTTGTCTGGAGAACTGGTCCTCTTTGAACTCTCGTTGCTTCTGCTTCCTGCTCAAAATTCAGCTCTAAATTAAAGAAAAACAAAATCCCAAAACATCCAAACAATAAATGTACAACAAAACACAATTACTGAATTAATTGCTATTTGAACAAATCCATTTCCCCTAATTCCCTAGAGAGCAGATAGACAGGGCCTACTATTAAACCATTCTTTGATATATTAGCTGAATTTCTTGCCATTTCAAGTGACAAGCAAATCATGAGAGACTCAGACTTTAAGTTTGCTTCAACTAAATACCTAAAGATTTAGATAATTATTCAAAGCTTATGCAAACAATTAGAACCTCTTCAATCAGCACCCCTGGCTTGAGATCTCACAAGAATATGGAGTCTGTCTTGTGAGATGTCCAGTACTTCCTGTTTCTGGTTAATATTTTGGCCTTTCTCTGTTCCCGTCTTGGTATTTTGGCTTTTATCTGTTCCTGTCTAGGTATTTTGGCTTTACTTGGTTTCTGTCCTAGCTAGAAACCAAAAGTGCAGAAGCATATAAAAATGAGAAATAGTGAATAATATAACTAAACTGAATATTTCATATCCTAAAAGTTTGATTCAAGTTCATATTTTAAAATTAGGAACAATTTTTTTACCCCTTGTTTTTTTTAAAACTCATATGCTTTTCCCTACCATAAAGGCTTTCAGAGCAGTATTACCTTGTTAATTTGTGGCAATTATGCTACATGACTTAGCACTGTAGTTTTTGTGATTATTATACCTCCAAAAAGATGACATTGACATCAGCTAAATTTTTCTAAGAAAATACTTGATCCATGTCTTCAAGGGGAAAAAAAAGAAATAACAGGAAAAAAATGGGTCAAGAGAGTTCCTACATGAATTTTTTAGAATAATTAGTGGGTTAGAGTTTCCTTGCAACAAGCGGGTATTTTCCAGCTGGCCAAGGGCAGCAGTGATTTCAGATCCAGCATGTCTGATGAGTTTCTAATGAAATCCAAACAATGTCTGCCCTGGCTCTTTGCAAATAGAGAAGTTTGTGCTTAAACCCTGGAAGGCTCAGGCATGAACTTTTCTGTGTCAGCTTGGAGATTTGCAAAGGTTTGCAAGAAAAGAACTTCCCAACAGTCCAACATAATGGCTGTCAGAACTGCTTGTTCTCCTCACCACACTTAGACACATATTCTCCAAAAACACCCTGTCTAGTTCAAAATGAAGCCTGGCACATAGACTCTGACATCAAGGATCCAGAAGTAGCTGCAGTTGGTGGATTCACCTTTCTTAATGATTCTGGAAAGGTCCTTCAGAGCATAAAAGGATAGGTCATCTCAGATCCTGGGAGCTCCCTTCAGTGAGGGGTGGCTAAATAAATAAGCAAGGAGATGAGGGATTAAAAAAATAAATCATATTACAGTAAAAATGCTGCAAGACCCTGTGGACTCAGTTATTTCTAATATTTATAATATCATTTCCAAAAACTTAAAGACCAGCTGCAAAGCTTTAGGAATGGACAAGTAAACCAATAAAATGAACCTAATTACTAATATGAGGCCACCCAGGTTCATTCCTTCAGTAGTTACCAAACTAAATGTGGGATGCAGGAGTAGGTGTGTCTTCCCAGAACTATGTCCTGTCTCAGAGATTTCAAGCACCCTTCAAGCTACTCGCTGCTGTCCCAGCTGCATGACTGGGAAGCTCTGGGTAGAGCATGAAGTGAGAGGGAAGGAGCAGCTGTGTTTCAGAAGTTGGCAGAAGCTGCTGCCTCTTAGGTGCAGGAGAGCAAGGCAAGATGTAGACAAGCAAGATCAGCCCCTGCTGGCATTTTGCTTCCATGATGTCAACAGATCCCAACTCCTCCCAAACTCTCATGAGCCAGGGTTCCTTTCATGGATTCACCACTTTCGGTGCCTGGCAGAGCAGCAGCTCCCAACTCCCCAGAGCTCTCCAATGGCATTCCACACACCTTTGTGTCTGAATAAGCTGGCCCTTTGCTGTGAGTCAGTCTTCAAGGGTGAACAACTTCAGACCCTCTGGAAGTTTTACAAAGTTTGGAGGTAACAGTATTCCAGCCCAAGGCATGGCTGTGTTCCTAGGGAAAAATGGCCAGGAATTTAAAAAATTGTGATTTTCCTGGTTTTTAGCAAGGGATGAAAACTAGTGTGACAGTCAAAATGCAAGAGCTTTGCTCTGGCTACACAATAAGTAGTTGCATATCTGTGAGTTATTTAGTATTATAAACAATAATATTAATATAATATACTGAAAAGAAATCAGATACTACAAAATGAGAATTTGGCCTGCAGTGAACAGCTCTGTCCTGGCCACTGACCACCAGCACATCAGGACATCACTGCATAGCCTGGTGGTGTAAAACTTAGCGTAGAGGGAATGCATACTGATACCTAGTTATTATGATCCCATTTCACTCATTTTGTAGTATCTCTCTTGGGAATTAATCTACACAGCACAATTACGTGTGCATTCACATGCTACTGGTGTCAGTGAAGAAGAGGAAAGAACTGTTCAGTGAGATTTGTCTGGACTCTTCGTTGTTATGGTGCGTCATCTCCTAAGGTAACAGGTATTTGATGCCTTTCTCCATTCCTCTCTTTTAAAGGTCTTCATGTATATTAAAAAAAAAAAGAAAAAAAAAAAGAAAAAGAGATTATCATTCAAGTGAAAATCTGAGTAAGCAAATACATTTGGCTCTTACACCCATGGAAAGTTTATTCTGAAGCCAGAGGTGGTTAGTGTGACCATAATTTTACACAGACAGTTACAAGCAGTTATCTTGGTGGGTTCATACCATTTTAATGTGAAGTACTTTAGTGTTTTACTTTTTAGTATTTTTCAATAAATAAAGCAGAATGAACTCCAGTGGTACATACTGCCAACTACTTTCTCAACCACTGCTCTTTACAGAGGATAATTTATAATGATCAAAGATAAACTAAAGTATTAGGCTTAAAGAAATATGGCTTCAGGTTTAAAAGTTCATTTTATGAGATAGATAATCTTTAATATTTTTTTCAAGCCTCGTAAATTTGATTGCTTTTTCCTTAGTTCTTTAATTGCTAGAAAGGTGGAAAGTTCAGAAATACAATGTCGTTTTGTATTCCCAGGAGTTTCTGACCATTGCTCCACCCAGCTGCAAGAGCACAGGCCAGCCTTCATAGGCACTGAACATGTATTACTGACCATTGTATTTGTATTGGGAAAGATCTATTTAACACTTCTCTGTCAAGAGATAATCTGAGTGTGTGGTAAATTTTCCTCCCATTCAGTGAAGAGCACAGCACCAGATTCGTTTGATGCTAGTTGCTAAACACAAGCACAATGTGAAAGATAATCAGTTACTGTTTTTTCAAATGCAAGGCGTATATTAAACTTGTACCAGCCGTAAAACAAAGGGAACTCTCAAGTGACAGCAAGCAGGCAAAGGGCAAAAGCCAGCGCTCATGTTCTCATATGCAACTCCCCATCAACTTCCCGCAACAGGTATTTGAGGGTGAGGTGCCCATGCACACACCCTTGTGTTTGGCCTCAGTTTACTTCTCCAGAGTTATTCTGTCAGTATACAAAAAGGCAAAATATACCTCTCCGGGTGTAGCTGGTGAAGATTTAATCTCACACTGTGAGAATCACTTAGGCACCTTCTTGTGTGTGACATATTTCTTTAAAATATATAGATTCTAAATATATAATTTTGAATCACTCCTTCTTTACATGTTTAATTAATTATTTATAAATATTAGTTGTATTAAAAGACATTTCCCTAACCTCCTCTTAAGTGACTTCATGTGTTTTTAATGTCCTCCTAAATGATGCATTAGTAAAAGGAGGGCATGAAGAGTTCAGCATTTTTTTGTAGTTAAGAAGAAGATGCAGTAAAAAATAAAAAGCTCAGATATTTCATATTTTCAGCCTTGCTTACATCATATTTAACCCTGAAATGCAATGTAAAACCTATAAGCCTTCTATTTCAACAGAATTGAAATTCAGAGTCAAGAAGCACAATAGAAGGGAACCTCCATGCTTTGTAGACACTCTAAAATAAAACTCACAAAAATAAAGTGCTTAACCTTACACTTTTTAGCATCAGTAGAACCTAAACCATACTAGAAAGGAGATACACTCCAACACCCTCATTTCTGTGCATATCATGATCATTTTGTGGTGATATAATAAGTTACCTCATAGTTAGGAACTGAAAACTGAGATGGAGCAAATAAAAGTAGGGAAAAATAAACCACCATTTCACTCTTTACACATTAAAAAAAAAAAAAGTGATATCTTGAAAAATATTAATGGAAATGTGAATTTAGTCGTGTTGCAGTCTCTTCAGAGTGTGAGTTGGAAGGCTGTATACAGGAGGTGTATTACTTGTAATTTTTAGCAGACCAGATTTACTGACTTTTGTGCAACCCTCTGACGTGCATGAGATGGCAGAATAAGTCTATCACTCATCCCTGCACAGCTGTAGGTGCAGGGAGAGACAGGATGGTGGAATTATTTCTGGGGAAGAACTTGACTTCTGCATACAGGGCATAAACTTCTAAACACTCCAGGATGACGCATTTTTTTCTGCTGCCATTGCAACACAACACTTCTGATCTCTCACTTTTGTTGTGCAGTGTCTTTGAAATCTGCCTGTCAATTGGCAGCTCCAAGTTCAGTGTAACAGCACTTTACCAGTGAGCTCATTAGTGACCAAGGAGCTGTGAAGCAGTGTCTACATCATGCAAGCTTAGAAAACATCATAGCATCCTCTGAGGCTGTCTGCTTCCAAAAATTTTACTTAAAACTGGAGCCAGGACTCACACCTATGGGACATGAGGGATCTGTTATTATTGTACTATGAGAAGGAATATGATCCAGAGATGACTTTCTCTCTCCACACAATGGGAGGGCAATCATTGAAAAATTCTAGTGTTTGTAACTGGCTACAAAATGAAAAAATCAGACTTTTCTCTGATTACCAAAATATGGTTCTAGCAAAATTGTGTTTCCATGCTTAACAGCACCAAAAATGTGTTAATACACAGAAGGTTTCAATATTTGAACATTCAAAGAAATTCGAGATGGAAAAAGCCCTCTTCTTCATGGGCTAAGGTATTTCCCAACATGATGCCATTTAATGTTCACAACCTTACTTTCAGGCCTCTACTGCATTAAGTCAATGGAGCTTCCCATTGCCTTTATTCCCACTGTCATTTTAAGCAGCTGGGGGATGTTGAATTGTTCAAACAGCATACAAAGCAAGAGTAACATCTTCACTTTCCTCAGAATTTAATGGAGGGGGAAGGTGTGCAGATGTGTTCATGTGCACATGAGAGCAAAGGAGGACAGGAGGGTGGAGGTGAGAGAAAGGGAGTGGGGTTATGAGGTTAGTTAGATCAACAATTAGTGGCAAGCACTCTTGTGGCACCTGCAACAACCAAGATTGATCAGGTATTTCAGAGCTCAGAAATGCAAAGCATTTGGCAACCTCTGATCTCTTAATTCAATTGATTCTTTTCCAAAAGTTTTTCAAACTGATGACCTTTCCGAACCTAATTAGATGGTAGGAATCAGAAAGAGGACACTGGAGAATTTTAATGAAAGGAACTGAATTGTTTCTTCATCTTCACAACCTGGGATTTATGAGGGAATTGCACTGGCTTTGTAGCAATGTAAAATAAATAGACATTAGATGATGACAGGGAAAATAGAATTGCTGCCAAAGCTAAAAAGAGCTTGGCAAAAGAAGAAAGAACTACTACATAGTCAGTCATTCTTTACTGTACAAACCTTTTCATAAGGCACAGAAAAGAGATATACAGAAATAATGGACCCTTGCTAAAAGATGAAAAGGACTTTCTATAGCTTATATTTTTCACCAGCAAGGGCTAAGATGCAACTCAGTTGCTACAAAATCTTATTGTTCTCTTTTGCCATTCAGAAAACTGAGTACAGCTCGTACGGAGTACTTGCAGCCTGAACTTTTAACATCAGAAATAAATAACTGAAGCAAGAGGTCAGGAAGAGAACAAAGTTGTTATGAGCATAAATACATTAAAGAAATATCAGTCAAACTCCATTCTCATATATTTCCTTTTTAACTGTGCCTTTCTGAACTAGGCAGAGTGATTTTTCATACAATGAACTTCTAGCAAAATTGTGTTTCCATGCTTAACATCACTAAAAAATGTGTTCATACACAGAAAGTTTCAATATTTGAACACTCAAAGAAATTGGAGATGGAAAAAGCCCTCTTCTTCATGGGCTAAGGTATTTCTAACCAATTTTTTGTTTTTTTTTTTATCATCCAGATATAACCTAGGAACTCTCCTGTATGCTTATTTGCTAAGAAACAGAATTGCTAGAAATACCTTCATCGAGCCTTATACTTACTTCTGCTCACTGAAATCATAAGACAAGATGTGCAATGGTAGTATCACAAGAAAAACAGCTGAAATGTAGCTTGTCCTTCTTGTTTTTACAGGGGCCAGAGACATATGTCAGAAAGCAAATGTTAACACTGGATCACAGCAAGCTGTCTGATGCCCCATACTACCACAGCTTCAGTGTGACTCTTGAAATAGCTCTCCACTGGGGTAAGTAGGGTGAAAGATACCTATACTTTTGCATTACATCAGAATGATTTTAATTGTGGTGAATTTATCGCTTTGAATCTGTCCCACACACCAGTCACTTCCAAACAAAATTTAAAAAGAGGTAGAAGGCTCAAAGATAACTAAATATCTGGAATTTTAAACCTACAGCTTAGTAGTGGAGGGACAAAGTCTGCACTGCTCCTCACCTGTGGAGAGATGATCAGGCAAAAGTCAAGTGCTGGACTTTCTGCTCAGGCAAAGCCAGGAGGGCAGTCACTGCATATGTACTCCAGGACTAGCTATAGTGCAGTCAGAGAGGTATCAAAGATATTCAGAGTTCTTGGTAAGGGAAACTATTTAAAGAAAAAAATACTGCAAAAATTAATTCATTCTATTTATCTTTTCCCACTGTCTCTTGGGGAAGTAATCTAAGGCAGTAAACTTTCAGTCATTGCCAACACTCATTGCATTTTAACAACTTACATAGGACATAAAGGAAGGTTTAATGCAGAGAAGAGTCGCCTTTTCTGAGGTGACAAACTGCAAGTATAACAAAAGAATATGGCACTGTGAGGTGTAGGAACACAAATCGTTATATAAACTCTGTAGGTAAAATCTAGGTCTACTGAAGTCAAACGGATTTTGCCATGAACTACAGGGGATTCAGAATATTATGTGACATAAAGATGGCAAAACTGAAAAAAATCTCAGTGAATGAAAAGAGCATGGTTTTGTATACTAACCAAACTCACTTAAATCGTGGAAACAGCATATTTAACTGGTTTAGGATTGTTGCTGTGATTTTCCTTTCTTAAGAATTATGTGCTTTATTTGGTTGTTCATGTTTAAAAAAAAAAAAAGATCCTCCTGAAAATGATAAAAGTTTTTTCTTACAGAAGACCAGGGGTTTATATATTGCATGGTTTCAGAAACAACGACAAACACCCAGAGTAGAGCCCAACAGCTGTTAATATAGAGGAGCTATTAAAGGGGATCTCCTGGTATTACGTTTCAAGCTGTCATTTTCAGTAGTACTGGAGGTATCTATTGATGTAATGGTCTCAGGAGACAGGAGGGCTTAAGTAGTTTTTTGAGACGTGAGGGTATTGACCTGACCTACTCACAGCAGTTGAATTGTTGGGAATGTTGATTCATGATTTTACAAAGACCTCACTATTCTTATTCTCCAGAGTGATTATACACCTGACAAATGGTAAAAGCAACATTACTGGACCTCAGAGAGTTATTTTACTTTTAATGCATGCCATTATTAAGCCTGATAGCCTCTCTTATTGCTGTTTTGATAGCTGCCTGCTGTTTAAATGAAAGCACCACGCTTCCTGACAGCTCATGCACAGGTGGCCCCAGTTTCATTCTAAACAAGTTGAGGAGAAATCAATCTTTGTGACGAGGGGGTAGGAGGGAGGTGTCAGTCCGTGTCATCACAAGTTTGAACAGAGGATTTCACCTTGTCACAGGGAGAATGAGGGAAAGGGGCCCAGGGAGAGGATGATGACAGGCACCCTTACCTCACTGGCTTATTTGGTCTGGGACCATCTCTGCTGAGCCTTATGATAGCAAGGCAATATCATGTCTTCCATGTAAAGGCTGTGGTATCTTATACCTGCAGAGATTTAAGGTGAAAAGCATAGACACCATTATTTATGCTGCCTTTCTTCAAACCACAGCCATTAAAAAATAGATACAACTATCGCCATAGATGAGTTACTCTTCTTAACTACATCAGGAAAGCCCATTTCATGAGTCCATGTCACCATAAAAGTAATATTAATGTTGACTAGAAGTGAACTATATTAGAGGACAGGCTCTGTTTGCATGTACGTTTGCCCAACAGAAGAACTGTCCCTTGATTTGTAAATACGCACATACGTGGTTTAAAATATTTGGTTTGAATTTCAAGGTCATTTGGGGCTGCACTAAAGAACCACAAAGTAAGTTTTGACCTTTTGAGGACTCTTTTTGGTTAGGCAGCGTTATGAGACTTCTGGCAGAGCTGACAGGATCAACTTCCTGTTGAAGATACTCTGTCACTCAGGAGTCCCGTCACCACCACTATCCCCAACAGCAGCTATGCTTCTGAAGAACAAGCTCTCCTTTAGTAGGTGTATAGCCCCAGCCAAATTCTCAACAGCTGGAGAAGTGCAGACCACAGATGACAGCTGAGCTTCAGAGCAGGAAGATATCCTTCTGCTGTAGTCCTCTCTTCTGAGAAACGTTTACTATTTGCTAGTTTTAGGAGGTTTTCCTTTCCACATGCAGAGTATCTGAATCACACTTCAGTGATACTGAGGACTCTCTACTGACTCTTTAGGAAGCTTGGACATCTATCTCTTTCACTTTGAATGGCTGTGCTGCTGCAGCTGATAATTTTTAGCATTGCGGTATGTAAACTAAGAATATCCAAGTGGAAAGATTGGCTTCTATGATACTAGACCAAAGATTGTGTGTGGATTAGAGAATATTTGAATCCTTTCTAGACACTCAAAGATTTATGGCCCTTGTAAGCCTGAATCTGAGATATTGGTCCCATGAGGAGAGCTGTGGTGTCATCCCCCATAAACACAATTGCTCTCTAGCATTTCTTGCCATGTTAATCCCTGCTTCCTCAAAACTGTGGGAATGAGCTGCATGGTACAGGTCCATTGGGAACAAAGGAAGGTTCTTCTCCAGGCATCTATTTAACATCTCCTCAGCACTGTCCCACCACAAACACAGCTCTGGCCTTTCCTTTCCAAACTTTCTTTAACAAAACAAAATCTTACTAAGCCCCTTACTTACAGCAGCCTCTACACACCAGTAAAGTTCAAGGGTGTGGTTTTGGCCTCAACCCTAATTTTGGCTTGGGGTTATATTAGTTAATTAGCTGCTACAGCTTTTTGTGTTTCTAGCTTGAATGAGAGCAAAAGTTGCAAAAGCCACAGGAAAGACAGTTGGTCTTCAGAAAATTTTTGGCCCAGAGAGAAGCAGTAAGTACTAGAAAGTTTATGAGTAAATCTGAAGAGGAAGTTTGCTACCAGCCTTTTATAACAAGTCTGTGGATAAATTTTTACCTTATTTAGAACAGTTACAAATCTTCAGAAACTTCCCTGAATTCTTACATTTAACTTCAGTTCAAGATTTTGTAAAAAGGAGAAATGTTCTGCTTGCAATGTTTATTTGGTAGCTGGTAGGACCTTGATTCTGTATAATCTGCTTGACCATTCTGAAATCCACTCATAAGGAGGTGGCGGTATACTGATGGGTTGCCTCTATGCAAAAAAATTAATTAGAAAAATCTCTTTAAAATGTGAGGACCTAGCATAAAAACCTGTTAGCAAAAGGTGAGAGTTCACCCTCAAAAAGGAAAAGTAAGGTAGCATTTATAAAAAGCATTTTTGCAATGATTTAATTCTGCTCCCAGTGAAGTCAGAGGTAAAATTGCTAATGCCTTCAAAGTGCACAAAATGAGAATACCACTTAACACCTTCGATAATCCTACCCCAGGTGTACACCTCCTGGGTAACAGTTGTACACTCATGAGCTTCACTTTAAAAACATTGGCAAAAATACAGATGAAAGAGGCTTTTTGTTAATTCCTTTCTGAGTAATTGTATGTTCACCTCACTGCAGTAGCTCAGTCATTTATGAAGGTCTGACTCCCATTCTGGAGATGAAGATCAAAGACAAAAGGTTGAAGGTCTGATTTTTCAGAGGTGTTGTATACAGAGAAGTCACAACTGATTTCAAAAGAACATCTTTCAGTGTATTTTTTTCAGGCTCTAAATTATTACAGAAGGCCATGAAGAGCAAAGAGAACTCAAAAACAATGCCCCCTCAGTCTCAGCCCTAAGAGTCTCAAGTATCTGACCACACAAGCCATAGGTTTATGGTCCCAGTGGAACTTGCCTGATATAGTGGAGAAGCTTTGGGATTGCTGATGAGTCTTCTGTGACTGCCAGTGCTGTGATCTGCATTACCTTAACACTTGCACCTCTCGCGCTGAAGCCAGGACCCCAACACAATAGACAGAAAGAAGAATGACAGTTCCTGATCTGGGAGATTGCATTTTAAATAGCCAAGACCAACAAATAGCAAGAAGATAGTTCACTCATGGATGTTTGGCAGGTCAGTGCTTATGCTGAATCATAATCTAGAGCCTCTCTTGTGCCTCGTCCAGAGACTTATCTGTTGCCAACCTAGGGAAGTTTCCTCACTGCTCCTAGCTCCTGTGAGAAGACTATTTTTCCCTTTTGTCAGAGAGTGGTGATCAATGGGGCAGAGTCTGGTTGGAGACCTGT
>NW_010335718.1:0-213 GCF_000700745.2 Antrostomus carolinensis
TTGTAGAAGAAGGCGCTCCAGGAAGAATATTCCAATTTTCCCGTCAGAAACTCCAAGGTAAGTTTATCTCGTTTAAATATCTTTGATTGCTCTTTGTATTCTATGTGAGCAGTCCACTCCAGAGCCTGCGAGCCTCAAGCCTGGTGAATGTGCCAGCTGGTGTAGGGCCCAAATCCTGTATAATTTATGCCTTGAGTGGCTTATTCAAAGCAC
>NW_010335718.1:383-758 GCF_000700745.2 Antrostomus carolinensis
ATATGCTGATGAAAACAATCCAATGTGCATTGACCTGGAAATGGGGAACCACTAATAACTTCCTTTATAACTGCCGTAAGAAAACCCAAAGAAATAACGATTTGTTTATATTCAGAATACACAGAGTGGTTATGCTACCCAGCTAGATCTAAGGGGCAGAATGCATGGGGCTTAGCAGAGCTTTTATGCTCTGTTTGTGTGATGTTAAACCAAGAGAACAGTCTTTGCCATTTACACTCATAAAACAGCAAGTTAGACAGCTTTCCATTCCAGGCTCCACTCTTCCTTAACAGCACCCCATTATGGGCAGCAAATAAACTAACTAACTTGCTCTCCTGATATATGAGCAGTAGCATTAGTCTCTAGATTCCATTG
>NW_010335719.1:0-3091 GCF_000700745.2 Antrostomus carolinensis
GCTTTTCCAATCAAGGCAATGCTGGGATTCTATATGGGGTTCCACTCTCTGAAGGGCAGAGCCCTGAGCTGTGAGGATGGGCTGGGGCTAGTCCATCCCCAGGGCAGGAGCCCATCGCTGGCCAGAGACTCCCTTTGAGCTCCAGCTCAGCCAGGAAGTGCAGGGATGTCCCTGCTACTGCAGAGCTGTGATTTTCCAAGCTCAGACAGGGAAAGGAGCATCCATTTATCACTCCTATTTCCTACTTCACCCCCACCATTTCTCTCCCTCTGGCTTTTTCCCTGGAATAATTCCCTGTCCCAGGGACCCTGGATCTCCTGCAGAATGCCCTGTGTTCCAGGAAGGTCTGGTCTCCTACTGTTGCATCCTGTGAGCTCTATAGGGGCAGAATGGGACAGAGAACTCCTTCAGAAGCTTTGGAGAGCCAAGCTGGGGTGAAAGCCTGAGATCTGTACCAGGGTCAAGCCAGGACATTCCTCTTTCTCCCGGCCATGCCGGTGGGGGAATGGGAATGTGTCTGGGTGCTGCACCAGCCGCTCAGCACCCCAGCTTGTTGCTGATGAAAGAAAATCAGCTGCCTTTGATCTGATCTGCCATGAGGCTTGACACGGACCTGTGAGCTGTTTTCATTAGGGGAAGACACCAGCTGCTGAGGCCCTCAGGAGAGTCCCAGAGCTGCAGAGGAGGAGGGATAAATGAATTGTGTCACTTTGCTGTGGCATGGAAGGGGATAACAACATATCACAAGCCTCACCTTGGAGATCTTACTGTGCAAATAGGGGAAGAGATGGGAGATGAATAGAGCAAACCATGGTGATGCCAGTGATCACATCCAAAACCAGAGCTGCCAGTACCTTTCTTGAAAGAGGGACACCACCATAATTGTAATTCCAGAGACAAAGAGCACACCTATCTCTCACTTTGGGAAATTTAGACAACTTCCATTCAGGGAGTTTTGAATATTTGCTCATTACATGTTTCAGCGTTTCTAAATAGACTAAAATATGTAAAATAATCTGAAAAATTTCCTGAATTTGAATGCTTCATCCTGCTCCAATGTGGACAGGAGTGTTGAATGACGAGACTCCCTCCAGAGCAGAATTTCTAAATTCCATCTGTCTGTATTAGGGAAGAAAATCTCAAGCCCCATACTCATAAAATCTGCAGATACCACAGGTTAGTGGAGTGCTGGGCTTGGTAGATCACTTGGATCTGCAAAGTGTGCTGGTTTTACTTGAACAATGAGGCATCCATTTCTGGGAAGAAGTGACAGAGAAAGGATGTGGCCAGGTCGAGGTGCAAAACCAACCAACCAAGAGCTTCCAGGGCCCGGCTGTGGCTGACAGATCAGGGAAGGACCAGGGAGCAGGGATAGCAGGATAGACAGGAACACTGTTCCTGAGTGCAGCACTAGTGGTCCTGAAGCAAAGTAAAGCATCTCTGAGTCAGAAAAGATTGTGATACTTTCACTGGACAAAGGCGTAGGTATACTGGGCATGGTTGAAAGGAAATCTGGAATAACTCTGGGCCCGGAAACCTGGAAACCTGAGAGACTGAAGGAGCCTTTGGTCAGTCCAAGGGTCAGTTAAAGAATGACTTGACCTACCTGGTCTACAGGCAGGAGCTTTGAGCACCAGGCTGTGGTCTGACAGAGGAGAGGTCCTGCACTGAGCAGAGTCATAACAGGAGTCAAGAACTGGGTTGGACAAATGCAGAATATCGCATGCGCATTTAAGCTGGGGAAGATAACTGAGCTCTGGACCATTTTCCTTTGCAATGAAATAGGTTTGTCACTGTTGACACCTCTAGATGTAGTTTCAAAAGATAAAATCAGTGCTGGTCTTGGACTTGCTGGGAAAGGCTGATGATATCAAACCTTCTCATACTGGGATCCAGGGCAGGTGAGGTTATGTTCCTGGCCTCCCCACATCTGGCTCTACATGTTGGCCTTCATCAAGAGAATAACAACCTGTGAAGGTTTGGGGGTGGATGGCATGTAGCATCAACTTTACTCCTGGATCACAAGTGATGGAACACACTTTTCTCTGAACATTGGAAACTTAGGTCTGCTTTGACTCCTATAGTGCAAAAATAAGGTGATGGGCGGAAGCCTTTAAATTGGAGGCTGGGATGGCTGATTAAACTTGCCATGTTGCCCTACCGCAACACCTCAGATGGTTTCACTGTGGGGAATGGACCTGTGTTGGGAAGGTCCAGGTTCAGAATCCATACGCATATCTGGCTGGAAGAGAGTAAACTCCAGCAGCTTCTAAGGAGAAGGTTGGGTGTGCACAGACCTCAGACCCCTGGACACCTGTATAATGGCTTTAAATATCTTCTTTGGGTCAATAAATCCCTGCAAACTATTTTCTAAAAAGGGGTGTACACAAGTGACAAACTGCTTACAACAGAAATAATGTGAATATTAAGTTAATCAAAGCACTCACATTGGAAGGGATTAAAAGGGGGGGATGGGGGGGGGGAAACCCAGCTCGTAACAAGAAATCCATGTCACTTTTTTTCCCTCCTGTGTACTCTTGCTCTGTCCCATTTGTCTAGCAGTAATCTACATTTCAAATGATTACATGGGAAGCTGAAGTGGTAGTGACAGGGATAAACGAAGCTTGTTAAACTAATAGCTGCACTAATGCCCAAATATGTGAACTTCCAGAGTCAGGCAGCATCCGAGGCTGCCGGAGCTGTCAGCCCCGCTCCCCCTGGGCTCGTCCGCCAGCCGCTGCCACATGATGAATGGCCCTGTCGAGTAAATTCATCCGGGGCCCAATTAAATAGGCAGAAATGAACTAGAGCCGTCAACCAGGGAGAGAGAGGGGGAGAGGGAGTGAGAGAGAAAGGAAGAAAGAGAGAAGATTAAAAAAAAAAAAAAAGAACAGGGTAGGAGGAGGGGAGAAATATTCCTCACAAAGTCAAGGAAGCTCCAGCGCAGTGAAGTCATTCTGTCAGAAAATGGCCATTTAATGCTTTGCCGAGCCCACGACAGATAAGTCATCTGAGGAAGCTTTAGTGGAGTCCCAGGGCATTTCATTTATTAATTATCAGCTTCGAGCGGGGATTGCAGCCAGCCTCTCCC
>NW_010335719.1:3111-4358 GCF_000700745.2 Antrostomus carolinensis
CCCGCTTCCCATCCCTTTTTCTCTGCTGAGCCTGTCAGCGCTTGGCCTCCTCCCTGTCAGGCGGGAGAGCAGCCGTGCTGCAGTGGGCGACTCGGGCACACGGTGGCAGAGATGGCAGGGAGAAGGAGCTGCTAGCTCTTCATACCTCCTCCTTCATCCTCTTCCTCAAAAAATCTGGGCCTTGGTTCTTTGCCCCCAGCCCTGGCCCCCTCCTCTTCCTCTTCCCACTTGCTGTCAGCGCTTGGCCTCCTCCCTGTCAGGCGGGAGAGCAGCCGTGCTGCAGTGGGCGACTCGGGCACACGGTGGCAGAGATGGCAGGGAGAAGGAGCTGCTAGCTCTTCATACCTCCTCCTTCATCCTCTTCCTCAAAAAATCTGGGCCTTGGTTCTTTGCCCCCAGCCCTGGCCCCCTCCTCTTCCTCTTCCCACTTGGCTCCAAAGTCCCCATCTCCCTGGGAGGACTGGTTGGTCCCTGCACAATGGCCCATCCTGCCCCAACATATCCCCTCCCAACCTCCCATTCCTCGCACTCACGGTGAGCCAGGCCTCAGGGAGAGGTCCCCTCGCCACAGGCCCCAGGGACAAAGGAGCCCTTAGAAGCCATTTTTTCCCTGGGGAAGCCTGGTGAGTTGGGTGACATTGGATGACCAATTTGCCTGTGATGCGCAGGACCTTGTGTCATTCCAGCCCTGGCTTTATCCCTCCTGGTGCTGCTCCCACCCGCCTTTGCCAGCCCATCACTGTTCCCTGCCCAGCGAGAGGTGTGCCCATGGCAGGCAGGGCCACGGTGTGAGGGCAGGCAAGGCAGAGCCGGCTGAGCCCTCAGCCTGTTGTTTCCAGTGGGTTCCAGCATGGCCAGTGACAGCCCACGGTGCCCACTGCCCACCTCTGCACTGGGCTGGGAGATGCTGCTAGATGAGGACAAGTCCCCTCCTTGCCTGGTTTGGGCTGTGCAGGGTATGTCTGCTTTCCTTGGTCCAGAGATGTTGGCAAGTTGGCACATAGAAGGTAAATGGGTGCTGGGGGGAGGGAGAAGAGGAGAAGAAGGCAAAGGAGCACAGGGACTCAATCAGAGTCAAGAGGAGGCTGCAAGTGGAGCCAGTGACAAAGAAAGGAGTAGACTGTGACTGACCTCCTTAAGGTTTCATAAGAACCAGAAACTGTGTAGTGGTTGCCCGTAAAACCCAATGGATGAGGGTTGAGTTGTCCCTTCCCTTCCCTCCCCTCCCCTTCCCTTCCCTTCCCTTC
>NW_010335720.1:0-212 GCF_000700745.2 Antrostomus carolinensis
CTCTCCCACCCCCAGAGAACCCCCGGCACCCCCTTGCTCTCCACCCACCCCCATTTCAGGGTTTGTCTGAACCTCAGCACCCAGACCACCATCACCCCTTGTCCAAGCCAAGGGACCTGGGTCCATCACTAGAACTTCCTCCCAAGGGGCAGAGGAGGGGCAGGCGCTGATCTCTTCTCTCTGGCCACCCAACCATGCCAGGAGCAGAGGGA
>NW_010335720.1:263-1309 GCF_000700745.2 Antrostomus carolinensis
GCATCAGCAAAAGGTTCTTGAAGCAGAGGGTGGTGGAGCACTGGAACAGGCTCCCCAGGGAGGTGCTCATGGCACCAAGCCTGACAAGATCCCAGCAGCATTTGGCCAAGGCCCTCAGGGACATGGTGTGAATGTTGGGATTGTCCTGTGTAGGGACAGGAGTTGGATCCATCATCCTGGTGGGTCCCTTCCAACTCACAACACTCAATGATTCTATGATCACCACAGACCTTAGGGGACCTCACACAGAGCCTGCAGTTGGTTACCTCCCAGGTCTTGGCCAGGCGGCTGACAGCTGTGTTGCTCACACCAAACATCACCGCGAAGAAGGAATTCAGGTTCTTCTGCTCCTTGAGGCTGTAGGTGAAGACAAGAGTCAGACGAGGAGATCACCACCAGCTCTGTCCTCACAGGACCGGGATGTGGGAGCTGAGGCACTCACTGTGCAGCCAGCTTGATGAACTTGCGGAGGAGCTGGGCTCGTTTGCCCACCTCAGGGCAGAGACACAGCTCTGTGGCCACCCAGTACTGCAGCTCATTGAAGCGTCTCATGACCCGTTCCAGGTTGGCTGTGGTCACCTCATGGAATTTCTGCCGTCCAACAATGTAGTGGATCATTTCCACCTGCAAAGTGCAACGTGGTGGTTGAGGGGGTGTCCCAAAAAAGCCATTTCAGAGGTGTCTCCTGCCCTGCTCTGGGTGCTGGCCATACCTGGTGGATGCTCTTGAAGAGGTTCCAGTCGTAGTCGGTGAGGTGGCTGGCCAGGTCCTTGGAGCTGATGAGGTCCAGGGTCTCTGAGGAGCCAACGTGGGGGCCCAGCTGCTCAGGGTGGGGGGTCTGTGCACAGGAGAGAGGATGCTGGACCTCTCTGGCCATCAGCCACCGCAGCAGAGGAGGTAACACCAGCCCCTTCCCCAGGGTAGAGGGACAGGGAGGGCTGGACACCCCAACCCCAAGCTGCCATGGAGGCACCGCAGCCCCAAACCCAACTCAGAGGGTCCAACCTGGTGCTGCCCATCCCTGGGACCCCCCACCCCACACTCAC
>NW_010335720.1:1520-1755 GCF_000700745.2 Antrostomus carolinensis
GTGGAGCAATTGCTGCTGTGGCACGGTGGTAGCTCATGGAAGAGACCTCAAGGAGGTGGGAAAAGTCACTGACCTCCAGCTGAATTCACCTTCACCAGGACGTGCTCTCCATCGCGGCCGAGCCGGGGGGCCAGGGACCGCAGGATGTCCCGCACCGAGGCGTTGACGGGCAGCACCGTCATCAGGCACGAGTGGTCTGGTCTGTAGATCTCATAGGGCACTATGGGGGGAGGTT
>NW_010335721.1:0-463 GCF_000700745.2 Antrostomus carolinensis
CAATGTAATGTGGATAATTTTTTTTTGTTCTAATCTTGAATAAATTCAGAACTCTTATGAGTTTGGAAGGAGACAAGCCTAGAGTGCTTGACAGGATACTGCTTTCTCAGGGGTAACCTTCACCACCATGTCTAGCAAGGCTTGCAGACCATTTCTACAGTCCTCCAGGTTACAAATCTGAACCTCTTCTTTCCTTGTGTTGCCTAACACTGCAATTATGAGAAATTAAATAGAAAAACAAATAAATAAATAAATAAATTTAGCTGTTTTAATGAAAATATTTCATTTTGGAAACCTGTGCCAAAAAGGAAATTTATCAAATATTTGAGTTTTATCCCATGCAGTATGGGATAAATCACCTCTTAAAGGAAAGTAGCTGGGAAACTGGGAGTAGAATAATTCTGAAATTACTGAACTACAAAGAAAAAAACACAACCAGGTGGCTAGACGATGGTAGAGCAGT
>NW_010335722.1:0-995 GCF_000700745.2 Antrostomus carolinensis
GTCGTAGCACTGGCAGGTGGGAGGGCAGGGTGGGGGCAGTCCCCCCACCAGCAGGGACCCCAGTCCCAGCAGTGTGTAGATGACCAGCCTGCACTGGAGAAGGAGACGAGCCTCATCCCCTGCCTCAGCAAGGCAGAAACCTGCACCCACAGGCAGGGGGCTTCTGCCGCCAGAAATGCAGCAGGAGCAACCTCTGGGGCACCAGCAGTGTGGGCAGCTGCCCTCCAGCCCTGCCTGCTCGCACCACCCCAGCGCTACCCTTGCAGAAATGGGGAGCAATTCCCTCCCAGATCTCTCCACACCTGCCCTGTGCAGTGGGTCAGCTCTTCACCTGTGCCCCAGCCCCACTCCAGCCCGCCCTGTGACAACCAGGGTGGTGTCACCCTCACCAAAGGTCCCCATGTTCTGCAGAGCAGCAGCTGAGGTGGGACCCGTATTGTCCTGTCGAGATCTTGGGTGCCTTGTGAGATGTCTTCACAGGCACGAAACCGAGCTCTGGGGTGGGGGAGCATGTGAAGCACAGGGATGTGCTGCACGTGCTGAGTGATGGGGACAACGCTGCAGGACTCCTCTGTGCTCGGTGACAAAAGGAGTGGGCTCCACTGGTTGTATTTCTAATTGCCCATCAAGTACTTCTTTCTCTGCAAGCAACCAGACCAGCATCAAACCTGCCTGAGGGATGTTCAGCTTGACCAAATGCCTGTTCTCAGCCCACAGGAGGCACTTTTTGAGGCAGTGGCGTCCAGATCTCTGCCAGTCCCTTCCTATTTGGGATACATGCCAGTGCTGCCGTGTGACGGGCGATGCTGCCCACCCCACTGCAATGCCCACCTCAGACATCCCACTCAAGTGGGGCTATCCTGGACTTCGCCAGCACACGAGAGCAGTGTTGGGCTTGGCTTTTCCTTTCCACCACCTCACTTGTTTTCACCAAATCCAAGAGCAGCTCCCACCCAGCCCAGGCCCCCCAAACTACCCGAGTGGTGTGGCCACCA
>NW_010335722.1:1512-2479 GCF_000700745.2 Antrostomus carolinensis
CATGGGGAGGGGACCACCCTGGGACCATCAGCTGAGATGCACCAGGTGTTTTGCAGCCCATGAGGTGCACCCAGTCAGTGCTGGGATGGCCAGAGGGACCCGAGGACCAGCTGTACTCCCTGGGAGCAGTGTACCCACCTTAAGGGATGCCTTGCAGCCTGTGTTGGAAGGGGCTGGGGTGGCAGCGGCCATGGAGGCAGCCCCAGGGGCAGGAGGAGGGACACTTAACGTGCATTCAGCCAGACTGATGGAGCAGGTGGTGACACATGGAGAAACTCAGCTGACACAAGCCAGCAGCAGCCAGCTCAGAAGGGAGCCAAGCAAGCTCCCCACCACCCCGGGGTGGTGCTGGGTAAACCCCTGGGCCCTGTCCCAGGGAGCAGGCAGTGCAGGAGGCAGTCAGTGTCTTCATTGAGAAGCTTCCTGAGGTCTCAGCTCACTCTTCGAAAGCCACCTTGCTGCTGCTGGATGGCTGAGCCCTCCTTGGTCCATCACCCCAGGTTGGAGCCCAGGGACCAGCACAGGCTCTGTCACCACAGCCCACAAACCCTCTCCAAACCCCACCAGCCTGTGTGGGCGTTTCCTCAACATGAAGAAAATGTCTTTAGGAGTGGAAATCAAGCGCAGCTCCTGTCCCTGCTGGGTCACTCCCTGGCTGCGCAGCATTGAGAGGCAAATAAACAGCTCTTGGCACTGGGAGTGGACAACTGCACTTTAATGGAGAGGTCACAGAGCAGCACCCAACAGCTCCACAGCACAGTCCCGCGTCTCCTGCCACTGTGCAGGTCCAAGCCCAGACGTGCATTCCAACACATGCACGAGTGTGGGGCTGCTTGTGCTAGTGCTGGCTCCTGGGGTGCTGTGAGCAGCCAGCGCTATGGGGTGGTCACACCAAGTGTGACCCTCGTCCCATGGCAGCGATCCCCATGCAGCCGGGTGCTGCTGTGCCACATGCAGAGGTGAGCTG
>NW_010335723.1:0-260 GCF_000700745.2 Antrostomus carolinensis
ATAAATGAGTGACTGAGGGCAGCAAAAGGCCCCGCAGCCCCTCGGGAAGCTGCCGGAGGGACGGTCCGGTCCGGTCCGGTCCGGTCCATGGGTGGGGTTGGGAGGGCTGGGGCACAGGGGGCCAATGGCCAGAGCCGTGGGGTGAGGGACTTGTCAGTGTGGGGTTAATCAGAGAGTCACAGACTGGTTTAGGTTGAAGGGACCTTTCAAGGTCCATCTAGTCCAACCCCCTGCAGTGAGCAGGGACATCTTCAACCAGA
>NW_010335723.1:519-6294 GCF_000700745.2 Antrostomus carolinensis
CAACTCTCTTAGTCTGTCCTCAGAGGAGAGGTGCTCCTCTTGGACTCAATGATCTTAAAGGTCTATTTCCAATCCAGACAATTCTGTGGGGCCTCGGTTGTTCTGGCCACAGATGAGTGTTTTCATGGGATTTTCTACAATTCCCTGTAAAAGGCAAAAGAAAAGAAACCTGGGCATAGAGGAACATGCATGTTTTTGCCAAGTGAGTTAATGCCTGGCTCTTCTTCTGCACTGAAGAAGAGTTCAACCAACCATCCCAACCTGATGTTGAATGTCTCCAGGGATGGTGCTTCTGCCACCTCTCTGGGCAACCTGGGCCAGGGTTTCACCACCTTCAGTTCAAAAAAAATTCTTCCTTATATCCAGTCTACATCTCCTCTCTTTTAGTTTAAAACCATCACCCCTCGTCCTTTCGCTACAGGCCCTGCTGAAAAGTCTGTCCCCAAAGTGAGGTTTCTGGTGTGTTTTTTTGACCCAGCTCATTCCCTGCTCCAGTGTCGAGGTTTAGAGAAGGACCACGCAAACAGGAGAAGGCAACGTGCCCGGGTGAGGGACAGGGAGAGGGAAGCCAGGAGAGGAGGGATGGGGTGGGAACCTCTGAACTTGCTTTAACCCCATGGACAAACCCGAATGAGGAGCCATGTCCTGAAACATCCAGTGTGGTGAGGTCATGGAGAACACAAGGGTGTCCTTGTAGAAACCAAAGCCTCATCCTCTGGGAACTGGGTTGAAACCTCTCATTTCACAAAGGCCAAGTCATGAATCTTTGGGAAACAGAGTATTTCTTCAGAGGGAATATCTGACATTTCAATAGCTGCTTTTGCTGCGTAACAGAGGAAAAAAAAAAAAGCTGAAGATTTCTTATTTTTAAAAAAGCTGAAGATTTTTTATTTTTTTAAAAAAAGCTGAGGATTTTCTATTAAAAAAAAAAATAATTCAAAATTCCAAACCAAATCCTGTCCTGACTTGGAGCTACTGAAACATTTGACTGTGATAAAGTTCAAAATTTTCAGTGTGATTGTGCCAGAACGTGCACAAGAAATGAAATATTATACGTACTCCATCTGGGCTTCGTGGCACTGAAATATGATAATGTAATAGAAAAGCACACAGAGCGAAATGCGAAGGCAAAGCTGGAACAATCATGTTTCACATTATTGAAATGAAATAACGATGATATTGTCAAACAAGGGAAGTCAAAATATGTCACGCTGCCTTTTTTAAAGAGACATTTGCATTCAAGGAGATCTCTGGGAAGGGGTTTTGAAGAAGTCACGAGCAGTTTTCCGAGGCTGCTGCATCGGGGTGAGAGTTTCAGAAGTAGCAAACGTCGTGTTTCAAAAGTGATTCAAACATCGGTGACATCCGATGTCACCAGGAGCTCCGGGATTATTTCTGGCACGTATAAACGTGCTTTTGAAAATATTATCCGCAGGCAAGATTTGAATTCATAAGCAAGAGCCAGAGGCCTTCTGCAGCAACTGCTTTATTCGAGACCACCCAGACCACCCACCCACCCACCTTTTCCTCATTCAGAGGCCCAGGAAGAGCCTTTGTCCGCCCTGCCGAGGACTCCAATGGCAGGATGGCGGCCACACAATGCTCCCCCATCTCGGCCCCTCTCTCTCTGATGCTGCATTGTTGGGGTGGATGGTCACGGCGTTCGTATCTCTCAGTGCCACCATGGTTTGATCATAGAACCATGGAATGTTGTGAGCTGGAAGGGATCCACAAGGATCATCAAGTCCAACTCCTGTCCCTGCACAGGACAATCCCAACATTCACACCATGTCCCTGAGGGCCTTGGCCAAATGCTGCTGGAATCTTGTCAGGCTTGGTGCCATGAGCACCTCCCTGGGGAGCCTGTTCCAGTGCTCCACCACCCTCTGCCTCAAGAACCTTTTCCTCATGGCCAACCTCACCCTCCCCTGCCACATCTTCCTGCCATGTCCTCTGCTCCTGGCATTCGTTGGTGGCCAGAGAGAAGAGATCAGCACCTGCCCCTCCTCTTCCCCTTGGGAGGAAGTTCTAGACCCCCATGAGATCTCCTCTCAGTCTCCTCTTCTCCAGGCTGAACAATCCAAGTTACTCCTCACACAGCTTCTCCTCTAAGCCCAACCTCACGCTTTCTCTTGCATCTCTCTCCAGCTTGCCAAGGCGCAGGCAGATGGATGGATGCCAGCAGCATAAAGGAAGGATAAAAAGGAAACTCGGAGCTGTGGGCCTGGGGGACCACCAGGATGGAGGTTTTCCGATTGTCTCCCCTGCTCCCTGGGGTCGGGGAGGTGTGGGGAGAGTGAGAGAGCAACTCTGTTTGGCTGAAAACCAAAGGAGTGAGACCTCCACACCTTCTCATCCCTGGGAAGCGAGGCGGCTGGCTTCCATGCAGCAGGCAGCTGTTTGCGACAGCCAAGCAGGGGAAATAATCAATACTCTCTCTAGATGTCTGCTTTTTTCATTAGCACCTCTCAGAGCTCTGGCCATCTGTCCCCTCATGTCCCCAGGGTGTGATCCCAGTCCCTGGAGGTCCTGCAAGACAATGCGTGTCCTTTGGGTTGAGATCACTTCTTATTGTTGGACCTAATTCTGCCACCAAGGGTGAAGGTGATGATGATGAGGACACTGTCTTCACCAGGAACAAGACCCAAGCTGCTTTAACAACAAGGTAGACATTTTTGATCTCACCTGAGATCTCGTACGGGGTCTGTGTAGGGCTCTTTGCTTCCTAGGATGCTGCACAGTCAGGTGGACAAATGTTGCAGGGGAAAAAAAAAAGCTGTTGAGAAAATTGTGCTTTCTGATCTGTGAAAAGCCATAAAACCAAGAAAGAGGAAAAAAGTAGGTTCCAGATTGGCATGAACTTTTTGTTCTTCTTTCAAGGAAATCTCAAAACCTGTTTTGGGTCAAGGCATTTTGATTCAGGGTTGATTCAAAGTGTTGCATTTGACTCTTCATCTTTTAAATACTTTTAAATTATTTCATGCATACCCTATTGAGCAAAAAGAGGAAGTGCCCCTGGGAGAAAAACTTAAAAACCATTTCTTCAAATTTTACCTGAAATGGCAGAAGACATTCTCGATGTTTTTGCTGAAATGGCATTTTTAGGAGAAAAAAAACAACCCAAACAAAAAATGAGAGTCAACCAGCTATTCCCAGAATGTCATCTGCAGGAGTGGGAAGGTGTCCATGTGCACCCGGGTGTCACTGAAAGGGGCTCCAGCCCCTGCACGAGGCTTTGTTGTTGTTGTTGGGAAGGATGGGCCCAAACTCCATCTGCTGTAAAAGATGGTCACATCAAGGCAGAGCAGGAATTTTTTTCCCCTCTTTTTCTTGCCCCTTCAGCAGCCTCCCACACCCTTCTGGATTGCCACCCTTGTTTTCAAAATTCCACAATGTTTTTGTCACTGTTACCCTATAGCTGCTCTTACCTACACACCCCACCAGCTCTGAGCATCCACGAGTGTCCTTTTTTCAGTCCTTTTATGCTCTGTATCCAACGTTGTCTTGTTGTCCCTGTAGCATGTTGAGATACTTGCTGACTTCAATTTTCACCCTTTAGATTGTCATTTTCTCAATATTTCCGAGTGTTTCCTTTGAAAGATGCTACAGAAAACATGCTGAGTGCTACATCCATAAGGTGTAAGATCAGAGGAGATGATTAGACTGCCTAGTCCAAACTCTTCTCTCCGTCACAGCTTCTTGAATTTCATCTACTTAGAGCTGCATCGAGTGTGACAACCTGTGTATCTCCTCAGCTGCAGCATTCTTTTGCGGAAGGCAGCCTTTACCATGAAGCTGCTTTGCAGAAGTTTCTTCTCCTATGAAGACAGGCTGAAAGAGTTGGAGCTGTTCAGCCTGGAGAAGAGAAGGCTCTGGGGAGACCTTCTAGCGGCCTCCCAGTACCTGAAGGGGCTACAAGAAAGCTGGGGAAGGACTTTTCATAAGGGCAGTTAATGACAGAACAAGGGGAAATGGCTCTAAACTGAAAGAGGGGAGGTTTAGATGAGATATTAGGAAGAAGTTCTTCACTGTGAAGGTGGTCAGACACTGGAACAGGTTGCCCAGAGAAGCTGTGGCTGCTCCTCCCTGGAAGTGTTCAAGGCCAGGCTGGATGAGGCTTTGAGCAACCTGGTCTAGTGGAAGGTGTCCCTGCTGATGGCAGGGGGGTTGGGACTGGATGAGCTTTAAGGTCCCTTCCAACCCAAACCATTCCATGATTCTAAGTTACCTTTCTGAATGCTGAAGGCCTCCAGACAAACCAAAACAGTTTGTCTGGAAACTGTGGTTCAACCCATGGGTCATCTCTCCTTCCCCCACCCTGTCTTCCACAAGGGAATCAGGTGGCACTTCAAAGTTTCTCCACATGTGCTTTCTTCCTTCTGGACCTCTTTTTAGCACCAGTCAAGTCTCTTCCTCAGCTCCAAGAGTAGCACCTTTGTGGCTTCTGTATTGAAATGTCCATATGTATAGTAACATTACATCTCCTACTAGTGAATGAGGTGCCACAGGGTCACCTCCTGGATCTCTGGCTGAGAACAAAAGGTTGCAAGAAAACCAAACCACAGGTGTCTGTCCTGGATTCAATTGGGATAGAGCTAATCCACAACAGCCTCTTAACAAGGTGTCATTCATTTCCCCAGGTTACTTTGCCTAAAAGGCACACAGCATCCTCCAGCCCAGGTCCTGATGACCCACTCTCCACCAGGTGACCCCATTACAGTCATTCTGGATGGCCCCTTTCTGCTTCAGCTGGTTTTCTATTCATGCTTTTGTTAAAAAATTAAGTGCATCCCCAGTGTCTGGACCAAGCACGTGTCTCATCTCAAAATCATCCCAGGGGTGTTGGGAACTGAGGAAGGAGCTTTGTGCCTCTCGTTGGGGGTGGCAAAGATGGAGAGAGAAACCCCTGTGCAGAGGAGAGGGATCTGCTCCAACGGTGGGAGAAGCTGTGGTCCCCAGGGTGACTTCCCAAAGAGGAGGGAGGTAAATCACCGTGGTGGAGCCTTGCAGCAGGATTTCCCCCCACTGTGACCTGAAATGACTGTGGGCAGCACTGGTAGCGCTACCCGCTGTTCTCTGCACGCATGACGAGGTCTTTGTAATTAATTTATATGAAAATGCACAGCCAACCGTACTTACACCGCGTACCACAGATTAAATTTAACATCAAAGAGCAACGGCGAACATTTCTTGGCATATATAGGCCACCTAGTTTAACATTTCAGCTATCTCTGTTGTTAACTGCTTCAAGCCTCTGGACTAAGCTGGGCAGCTGCCAACAGCTGGAAGGTTCCAGCGAAGCAGGAAGAGTCCCCACCACAGATCTCTTCAGCTTTATGGTCCTTTCAAAGCCACGACCAAGACCAACTCCCAGCAGTATTCAGAACATGACCACGAAGGTGACTATTCAAAGCATGATGATGAAGGTGAATATTCAAAGCGTGACCCTGACCACATCTGGAGCTGCTGGTTTGTCGCAGGTGTAGCTTCCTCCATAAACAGCCAGTCCTATCTCAGAGATGGGCCCCAACACAAGAGAGACATGGAGCAGCTAGAACAAGTCCAGAGGAGGCCATGAGGATGATCCAAGGACTGGAGCACCTCTGCTGTGAGGACAGGCTGAGAGAGTTGGGGCTGTTCAGCCTGGAGAAGAGAAGGCTCCGGGGAGACCTTCTAGTGGCCTCCCAGTACCTGAAGGGGCTCCAAGAAAGCTGGGGAGGGACTTTTCATAAGGGCAGTTAATGACAACACGAGGGGAAAAGGGTTTAAACTCAC
>NW_010335723.1:6444-15644 GCF_000700745.2 Antrostomus carolinensis
GTCCCTGCTGATGGCAGGGGGGTTGGGACTGGATGAGCTTTAAGGTCCCTTCCCACCCAAACCATTCTGTGATTCCATGTTTGTTTCACCAGCTGTGATCTCTGACACAGCAGGGCTGCTGCCAAGCAAAGCAGCTCCTGCTCTCCGGCGAGTTTTTGGTTGTTCACACAAAGTGGAGCATCACCATCCGCCTCTCATTGCTCCCACCCTGTGTTTCAGCGCAGCCAGAATGTGCAGATCCTGGCCCAGAGCTGCCCACCTTGTCTCCTCTGCTCAAAAGCTCAAGTTCAGAGCCTTCTGCTGGTGACGGTGAAAGTTACAGTGGGAATTTCAGGACCTTCCAGTCCTCCTTGCAGCATCTGGTGTGGTCGCTACCCCATCACTGCTACCACAGCAGCATCTCAGAGGAGCAGCCCTCAGCAGAGGTGGAAGTGCCTTCTTCAGCCAACACCACCACTGTTATGTCCCTTGGGAATAAAACAGCCCATGAGCAGAGCCCCTTCTGTCCCATGGGGGTTTGCTCCAGGCTTCCTAGCTCCCCATCCCAGGCACAACCACCACCACAAGCCACCGGTCACACTCCTGTGATGAAACTGGGAGTTTTCCTGGTAAAATGTCCTCCCTTTTAGGAGGTGCCCCTGCACCTCGCTGTGCACTGCTGGGTCCATGGGAGTTGAGCAGCAAGGAGATGCAGGTGCCTGTAGGACCATGCTCAGGAGGAGCCTTTGATGCTGGAGGAACCAAAAGAGGGGAAAAGCACTTTATAAAGAAACTGGGAGTTAGTGGGTGGCTGCTCAGAGTCACAGAATCACAGATTTCCCTCGACTGGAAAAGCCCTTTAAGATCATCAAGTCCAATCATGAACCCAACACTGACAAGTCCCCGACTAACCCATGTCCCTCAGCACTGGGTTTACAGGACTCTTCAATCCCTCCAGGGATGGGGACTCTACCACTGCCCTGGGCAACCCCTTCCAATGCCTCAGAACCCTTTCAGCAAAGAAATTCTTCCTCACATCCCATCTCAACTGCCCTGGCCACAACTTGAGGCCATTTCCTCTTGTCCTGTCACTTGGTCCTTGGTTGAACAGACCCACCCCCACCTCTCTCCACCCTCCTTTCAGGGAGCTGGAGAGAGCCAGAAGGTCTCCCCTCAGCCTCCTTTTCTCCAGGCTCAACAACCCCAGTTCCCTCAGCCACAAGGGAACTCAGCACACTTGTGCTCCAGATCCTTCCCCAGCTCCGTTGCCCTTCTCTGGACACGCTCCAGCACCTCCATGTCCTTCTTGGAGTCAGGGGCCCAACACTGAACACAGCACTCGAGGTGCAGCCTCACCAGTGCCCAGTACAGGGGTGAGAGAAGTTCCCTGGTCCAACTGGCCTGGGTCAGCAGGGTGCAGGGCTGACCTTGTGCAGGGGCACACGATGAGGACACAATGACAGTGCTCCACCATCCCCATACGAGTGAGAGCTGTAACCTGCTGCCCACAGCCAGATGTTGGGATTAGCAGGGTCCCACAGCTCTGCTTTAGCATCAGGCTGGGGTCAGGCTGAGGTTTGCCAGAGCTGACTGGGAGTGTCCGTCACTACGGCCGCTCATGTTGTAGCCGTAGCGTTTGCTTAGCATGTGGTGTTCACCAAGATAAGGGTGGGGAAATGGTATGAGCTCAGGCAGTGTCAACAAGGGCAAGTGGGAGAGAGAGGCAAAATGTTTATGGGAGTTTGCCCTGGTGACGGAGGAGGGATAAAGCCAAATTCCTCAACCCTTGGTTGATGCAGTTGGCACTGGATGAGAGGTCGGATCTGATCTTCACGCCAAAGGGGTGCTGAGTCACTTGCTCCTTCTCCAGTCCCTTCTGCCTCTTTCACAGCCAGCCTGGAGAGCTGCTTGTTTTTTCTGTCACCTGCCATCTGCCCTGGCCATGGGACATCCTCCCTGACCTGTTGGACATGGATCCATTTAGCTGAGAGCACTCGGCAGTTGACGGCTGGATCCTGAGGACACCTTTCCCTTGGAGAGCAGGGCCTTGGTGACCATCTAGCAGGATGGAAATGTTCCACTGCCTGCTAGCTATATAAATATAACGCTTGGCACCTTCACGTATATACTTTTAGTGCCATGATTGCCTTTGCCAACTCCTGTATTTTCCAGCGTGCTGAGTTCTGTTCTCAGTATATTTTGCCAACCTACTAAACATATTTCCAGTCCCATGAGGGTAAATAGAAAGCTAGCTGCATCTGGCTTCTTTGTGTCTCTGGGCGCTCAGACAGCTGCCCTTGTGCCCAAAGTGGGGCCAGTTCCCAGTGCCGCCGTTCCTGGGATCCACACTCCTCTCAGAGAGCGAGGAGAAACAGCAGCACTTCTCACAAACACAGTTGAAGGGGAATGGACCTCTTAAAGTGGGATTAAAAATCAGGTTTGAGGAGAAGAAGCTTGGGAGGAAGGGACAAGAGATAATGCTGTCAGGAAGCATCTGGCAGGTTCTTCATTTTTAAGTGACACAGACTTTGGCTTGTTCCTGCCCATCTCTATGTCCCCACCTCCAAAGTGGCAGATGTGAACATTAAGTGAAACCATCCATGTAGCTCTGGACCAAAACTGAGGTTCCCCTCTGTGGGAAGAGCCAGTCCAACATCTATGGACCACTTGCATTGTAAGCAGGGCCACAGTGGGATGCTGCATGTCGTGCTTCTGCCTAATACGTTTTAAGCCCAAGTGATTTGGGGACAAACTTTTCAGCAGGGCCTGTAGTGATAGGACAGGGGGTGACGGTTTTAAAATAAAAGAGGGGAGATTTAGACTGGATATAAGGAAGAAAATTTTCATGCTAAGGGTGGTGAGACCCTGGCCCAGGTTGCCCAGAGAGGTGGTAGAAGCCCCATCCCTAGAAACATTCAAGGTCAGGTTGGACGGGGCTCTGAGCAACCTGATCTGGTTGAAGATGTCCCTGCTCACTGCAGGGGGTTGGACTAGATGACCTTGAAAGGTCCCTTCCCACCCAAACCAGTCTGTGATTCTCTGATTCTATGATATAAGCAGTAAATAAGCAGCACAAACAGTGACAAGTTGCCTTCCTTTCTAATAATCCAATTTAAGCTTGAAATCCAAATTAACAATCACAACAAAAGGCGGGCTTGAAATACGACTTCAGACCTGGCCATGTTTCCCTTCACCCTCTTCCTGAAATTTCTATCTGCAGCCAGAAAGGGCTGGTTTTACCCCTGGAGGAACCTCACCACAAGAGGCCAAATCTCTGGAGATGCCTGTTGTTCAGGATGAGCTCCAGTCCTCACGCCTGTCCTTGACCTGGCACAGATCTGGCCTGAGTTTTAAATCCCGTACCTCTATTCCCCACATAAAGAACCAGGAGAAGTTAAATCCCCCATCAGCTGGCAGAGGGACTGTGGAAAACAGCTTTTCTTTTCAGATCTGTGAGTCTTAGACCAGGCACAGCTTGGACAAAACCATGGGGTGGTCAGATCTCCAGGGGTTTGGGCAGAGTGAGGTCCCAGCTTTGCACACTCTTCCAGTGTATCTTTGTGGTCAGAGGTGCCTTCAGCTCTTCTCTAATGTCCACCTTGCTGAGAAGCAAACTGACCTCTGCCCATGCTTTCTAGTAAAATTACAATCATATTTTTCCAAAGAAAGGTAAAATATAATTTCTCTGGGGCACTGGGAGGTGAGTAGGGCCAGGTAGCTCAGAGACAAATGGCATAAAATTTAAAAAACCAAACATTTTCAGGGAGATCAGAGCCTGCTTGATGGGAAATACTGGGAACTATTTTGAGGGAGTGCAATTAACAGTCTGGAGATCTACCTTTGTGGGAAGGACATATGGGAAAGAAGGAGTTGTTCCATCATTTCAACCCAAACTTGCTTATCACAAGTGTGAGTTCCAGCTTGTGTTTGGGAGTGGATCTGACAAAGGTTATGCACTCTCAAATTACACAAATGAAGTAGAAGCCAATTAACACTTAGCAGCTTTCCTAGGGTCACATCTGACAAATCTCACTCATTTTATTAAGAAAAGGCTTTATGGGGAAATAAAAAAAAAACCCCACAATGTTCACACTCTTTTCTCTTAAAGGCTGAAGTTACTTGCCTGGTAACTTCAGTGCAGGCTGGTGGAAGCATGTTAGCTTGGTGTCCAAGAACCCAAGTCCTTTGCAAGGTTCACCCATAGATTTTTAACCCTTATATTTTCTAAGGTGATTTTTCTGAGAGCTTCTTTAGAGGTTTTGCTAATTATTATGCTTTTTCCCCTTCCCAAGTCCTTTTCACCTTCAGACTATCAAAACACAGGAAGGTCAGAAATGTCCTTCACCTTCCAGTAACAACTCAAACCATTAGGATGTTATGAACGTTCTTTGCATAACAAATCCCACACTGAAACCAAACCACAGCTATTCCAGCAACTAAGGAGAAAATTAACTCTGTCCTAGCGAAAGCAGGACACCAGCCAGTCCTGAGCAGGACAGGGTTAGGGATAATTGTACAAACTTGGTGTTCATCCACTTGGTGAATTAATGTGAAGGAAGGGCAACGGAGCTGGGGAAGGGTATGGAGCACAAGTGTGCTGAGTTCATGGCTGAGGGAACTGGGGTTGTTGAGCCTGGAGAAAAGGAGGCTGAGGGGAGACCTTCTGGCTCTCTCCAGCTCCCTGAAAGGAGGGTGTAGAGAGGTGGGGGTGGGTCTGTTCAGCCAAGGAACAAGTGACAGGACAAGAGGAAATGGCCTCAAGTTGCACCAGAGGAGGTTCAAGTTGGATATTAGAAACAATTTCTTTACTGCAAGAGTGGTCAGAGACTGGAACAGGCTGCCCAGGGCAGTGGTGGAGTCCCCATCCCTGGAGTTGTTCAAGAAACATGTAGATGTAGCACTCAGGGACATGGTTTAGTGGGCATGGTGGTGATGAGTTGACGGTTGGACTGGATGATCTTAGAGGTCTTTTACAAACTTAATGGTTCTGTGATTCTGTGAGATATGGAGCCCACCAACAGCACTAACATTGAGGCTGCTGCAGCTCCTGTGCGATGTTCCCACTCTTGCCAAAGGATGATTTGAGAAGGAACGTCCAAGTGCTTACAGAGGGTACAGAAGGACAATTCCAGCCACTCCCAGGACTCTACATTCAATTTCGCAATTTTGTTTTCTCCTCCTCTTTTAATGAGTTTTAATGTTGCCTACAAATGTTCCCTTAGGTGGACTTGTACCAGTGAAATGACTCCTCTGATTGGAAAAGATCTGCATTTAATTGTCCTTAAAAGGCTGTAGGCACTCAGGAGAACCTTTGCCTGGGTTATACCAAACAACAGCCACCATGGTCCTTTGAGCTGTCCAAGGCAATGTGTAATTTAAGGTGAAAGATGAGTGTTTGAAACTGGGTTCATCTGCATTTTTTAAGTCCCACGTTCTTACACCCCATGTGCCCAGCAGAAGCAGTGGATTCATATTTTGGAGACATGGGAGCTCATCAGGGCTGACCTAAACCTCCTGGTGCACCTAACTACCAGGTTCCCCAAGGGGACAGCCAGGAGAATGACAATGAATTAATTAAATCCTACCTGCTTTAATCCTATAAAAGGAGTTTTGGGGGAATTTAGTGAGGTCTAAGCTCACATGGTGGGTTGCTTTTGGTGGTGTGGTATCCCAGGCTTTTTCAACCCAATGTGACACTTCCCCACTGCTGCCACATTGGGTAGGACAGGCTGTGGGGTTGTCCCCTAGACCAGACCACCAAAAAGAGCCTTTTGCTCAAACTAACCCAAGGACAAAGTGCCATCAGATGGGCTGGATGGCTCCAGCACCCCAGGAAGAAGGTGGGCAAGGCCACATCTCCGGGGCTAAGGCAAAAAGGAGAAGAACAGCAACATGGCAGGGGAGCGAGCAGAGAGTTTCTTCTCAGGGTGATGAACAGTTAGATGTCTCCTAAAGAAACCAGTGCTTGTGGTAAAACCCAGCAAATGGTGGCATAGCTAGGCTTGGGCATGTTCCAAGATGTTTCCTCTGGGGGAAAAAAAGAAGACAACTGGTTTTCCCCCAAAAAACAGAGAGTGGGAGTCAAGAAGTACAATAAAAACCCACTTGAATTCCAGTGGGTCCTTGACTTTTAGAAATAATGTAGGTTGCATCTGGGTTGTTGGGGTTTTTTTTTTCCCTGCAATACAAAAGAGAAGCCAATTTAATTCTGCTTGTAGTGAAGCATAAGATTAGATGGGACTAAAGATGTGTGTAGGCTGTTCATTAGCAAATGGAAGCGAGCGGTGAAGGAAAACAAACAAGCTTGTTTTAGGGAGACTTTGTCACTGTATCACCGGTCACAGGCTCCCCAAGGGAAAGCAGGCAAGCTTCTAATTGGACTTACGCAGCAGGGAGCAGCTGGTGAAGATCCCTGCTTGAGAGTAGGAGAATTGGGAAATTCGGTTTCATTGAAAAAAAACACACACGTCGTTTTGCCCAGTGATTGCAACATCTACGGGGTTCGTCAGCCTGGGTCGGTTGGAGAATTGATGACCCAATGGTCAGTGGGACTTAGTAGGGAGGGTGAGGTCAGAGAGCTGGGCTGGTCAAAATGCTACCCCTGTAAAGTTCAGCTGCTGGCAAGAGACTGCAAAGGAAGAAGGTTTATTTTTACAGGGCTGATACTTTGCCTGCTCAGGCTGGACCGTGGCCTCCTGAGCACGTAGAATGAGGGGGCTTCTCCATGGGGTTTAAACCTCCTGGGAAGGTTGACCTTTGGGATGTTTTCAGGCATTTAGCAGTTGGTTAAAGTGCCCTGACTGGGAAAATTCCTGTCCCCCACCAACTCCCCCTCTGCTCTTCTCCAGAACACCTCTCTGGTGACTCACCTCTGAGCAGCAGTGCCTTGTTCTGGCAAAGGAGACTCACTTCATTTGTCTTCCAAATTATATTCATACATCCCAATATGATTTTGCTTTTTTCCATCAAAACTATGGTCTAAAGTCTGCATATGTCATGCTTTATAAGCTGTTTTCTTCCTGCAGACCCGCCACCCATCCTGCCATTTCCATCTTCCATTTAAGAATTTGATTATTCGTTCCTAAGTATAAAACTTTGTACTTGCCTTTATTGAAGTGCCTCCTGTTATTTTCAGCCTATTTCTTTAACTTCCCAAGACCATTTCGAATTCTAATCTTATCAAATGTGCCTGCAGTCCCTCCTAGATTAATGCCACCTGCAAATTTAATAAGTATGTTCACATTCCATCATCTAAGCCATTAATGAAAACATCGAATAACATCTGCTACAGGAATGACGACTGCAAAATCTCAGCTGATGAATCATTCCAACTTGACAATTAAATGTGAGCAGTTTTCAGCTACCCTTACACTCAGGCTACAGAAGCTGCCTTTGGGCCATGCTTCCCTCACTTGTTTCTGAGGACGTCATATCAGACTGGTGTCATAAACCATACTGAAGACACATGACATTGACTGCTCCTGCCTTGTCCACAAACCTTATTACCCTGTCAAGAAGGAAATTTGATTGTGTTGACGCGATTTATTCTTGATCTATTCCTACTAATTCCAACTTTTCTCAGCCTTATCATCTAGGTACTTGTAAAAAATAAAAATTGTTTGACTGGGGGTTGGGCTGGATGATCTTTCGAGGTCCCTTCCAATCCCTGACATGATTCTGTGATTCTGTGATTATTTACTTCAGGATTTTTTCTGGAAATAAAAGTTCAGCTCATGGCTTCATAATTTCCTGACTCCAACTGCTCCCTCCCTTTATTCAAATGAAAGACGTTTTGTCTGCCTGGGGTCAAGATTTGCAAAAGCTCTCCATGGTGGCCATTATCTTCTGAGTAACCTTAGGTCAGCCTTTCCTTTGTTTTTTTTTAAAATCTCTTCTCCATCTGCACGAAGAACTCTGGAAACCAGGGAAGATGCTGTTCCTGCACTGTCTTTCTTCCACACTACTCCTTTTTGTGGTGCACAAAGCAGGAGGACTTTTTCCCCTCTTCTCTGAGCAGTGGGTGATGCCTACTGCTATGACAGGAACAGGGACATGCTCTGCTGCAAACCTACGGAGCCCACTCCTTCACCCACCGCCGCGTTACGAATCCATCGGCAGGTTCGCCAGATGCACTCAGCTTCAGCAGAAGCTCATTAGACTGATTTTTGACCAACTTGCTTATCGGTTGTCTTCTTCTAAAGACAGCTCCGATGTTGAGAATTAGTAATGGGTGATGCCATTTGCATCTTTCAGGAGGACAATGAGAGAGGAATTAACAGCATCGTGATACAGCCGTGTATTGTGATGCTAATTTTTCATATAAAGGGTCAGAGGGCTTCAGGCAGTTGTGAAAGGGAGTTTCTCTCTCTCTCTTCTCCCTCACCCTCCCATTCTCCACTGCATTTTAATTGGCAGTGGAAGCAGAGTACACGTTGGTGCTGGGAACACTGGGAAGAAGCCACAGTCCCTTCACATCCCCTCTCTGCCTCCCCTGCCCGTTCTGGGCATGAGATTTACAATGTGGCCACCAAACCATACTCACACCTATTCATTTTGGTGGTCCCAGATATGATTAGAGCTGTTATATCGTGGTGATGCCACCATCTGGATGCCCAGAAGGAGCCTCACAAGAGCAGAGAACTGAGCGTGGCCCCCTTGCTCCCTGGGGCAACTGGGGAGGGTGAGGTTGGCCATCAGGAAAAGGTTCTTGAGGCAGAGGGTGGTGGAGCACTGGAACAGGCTCCCCAGGGAGGTGCTCATGGCACCAAGCCTGACAAGATTCCAGCAGCATTTGGCCAAGGCCCTCAGGGACATGGTGTGAATGTTGGACTTGTCCTGGGCAGGGACAGGAGTTGGACTCCATGATCCTTGTGGGTCCCTTCCAACTCACAACGTTCTATGATTCTATGACCACCATCTTCTGGAGTGAACTTCAGCACAGCACTGGTAACCCTACCATAAAGGTTTAACCATTCGTGGTGGCTACTGATAACTGATGCCATTCAAACACAGTCTGACATAGCAAGCTGGCATGGCAGCGGGGCAGAGGGTGACCCTATCACAACAAACTTACCTATCAGCTATCAAAGCCGTGGAGGACACAGGTGGGACCAGCTGTCCAAAAAACCAGGGATGGGCACTTCTCCACCTCTTCTCCAGGTAGGTCTCTTTGGCTTGGCATAAATGAGTCTGATGAGGAGAGGCTGAGGGAACTGGGGTTG
>NW_010335723.1:15970-21545 GCF_000700745.2 Antrostomus carolinensis
TTTTCCAACCACTACAATTCTGTGATTCTATGATTCTACAAGAGAAGGAATCATCTTGTTCAACAGCACTTTGTAGCACAGCTCTCCCCCCTTCCTCCACAGTCCTGGGATGCAGCAAGGACGGCCATGGGCACAGGTACATGGTGGGCATCGATTTTGCATTATAGGGTTTGGTATCTGCTCTTCACTGGGTGGCAATGGTACCTCCCACTCACCACTGGGATATGTGAAACTGGTCCCGTTTGGGAGGGCTGGATGTGGGATGGGAAAGGGCTGTGAAGCTGGAAGGAAAGCCTGGTTTTGGAGAGGCAGGATGGCTTCAGGGAAAGGTCTGGCAAGGTGCAAGACTAGGCAAGGCTGGGGGGTCAAGCTGGTGCTGAGAAGCAGGAGCTGGAGGAGAAGCGGTGGGTGACAGAAGACAGCGGGATGTGGGGAGGGGGGAAAAGTGGGGGGACAGGCGCTGTGCCATTTGGAATTAAACCTTTGGGATCCTTAAGTTATCTCGTTTGGCTTCCAGGGATGCCTGTGACATCTTTACCCCCTGGGGCCAGCATGGCTGAGCCCCATCGGTGTGTGTGCTGGGAGGGGCTCACCCCCTTGCCATTACTGCAGGTGAGAAATGAATTTTCTGCACTCAACTAAAACCCTATTAAGTTGATATGAATCAAATCCAATAAATGATTCCAAATTAATTTGGGCAACAGCCTCTGTATGAAAAGTCCAGTTAATGAGAGAGCATTGTATCCAGAGGGTGACGGGTGGGTGGAGGAGGGGGCCGTGCCGCACACAATGGGCTCTCGTATTCCACACAGAGGGGATTTTTATTTATTTTTCTCCTTTTTCATTCTGGGATGACACAAAGGAGGAGAAAATAACTCCTTTTCTACCCCCAAACTAGAAATGAATGTTGCAGCTGTGCAAGCAGCACCCGCCCTGATTTGCCTGGGCCCCCGTTAAATGCGGGGAGGCTCCCGGCAGCCAACAAATTCTATTAGAGGGGGAAGAAAGATCCAAGCCTCTCTTGTTTGATGCCCGTTCGTTTATCGAGCAGGATTAACCCTTCACTCTGCTGCTTTGTTTGCTGCCTTGAAGATATCCCTGGATGAGGTGGTAGTGACCTCACCCTGAAGCAGCTTCCCATGGGGGGGTCATAGGGGTGCCTGTACCCCCCGAATAACCCCGGCATCTGCCTCATTAGGGGACTGAGAATTAACGCCGTATGGCCGGCTCCCGGCGTGCCCTACATTGGTAATTAGCTTTCTGAGGGGATGACTGGGACCAGCTGAAAGGGGAAAGAAGATTCATTACCAGCAGTGGGGAGGGAAAGGGTTTCTTTCCCTTGCTAACCACGCTGGTTTCCCGTAGGATCTGCCTTTAAGATGGTCCTTTTGATTTGCTTTTCCAAGCAGTAAGCTGAGCTACAGAGATAATTTGTCTCCCGATGCTTTCAGCTCTGTGTCTTTGCCGTACAATGGGATATGAGATGAGATGCTTAAGGATTCATCGGATGAATCAGTGGCCCCTGATATTTCTGCAGGGGAAAGGGTAAGCGAGATGAATGTTTGTGACAGGGAGAGATGGCAGCTCCAAGCTGAGGATACAGAGAGGCCAAGGATACAGGGAGATGTGGGATTCTAGGCTGGAGAAGAATCTCCCAACCTCCTACATCCCAGTGAGAAAAAAAACAAAACAAGAACTGGACAAGAAGAAAAGAATAAAGAGTTAAAGACCAAACTAAAAATCGGAGTGACATAAGTGCTTACAAATGTTCTGTGGTTTAAAACAAAATGAATGTGGATATTGAGAAGTAAAATGTAGAGAGGCACACGTTATGGAAATAACCAGAGTGAGTCAGGGTTAAAAACAGGTAAATATTGAGAGTGTGCAATGCTTAACATTTACTAATTATAAGAGCAGGAAGGGATTCAGACCCATGCAGCAAGGAATAAAGGGCATTTTAGGGAACAGCAACCCTCCCTCCTCCCCCAATTAAGCAGCTTTAGCTGCAGAATGGGACAGTCAATGGCTGGGAAACACGCAAGCAAGAGGAAAAGGAAGCCACCAAATGAGATGGAGTATTTGGACTTGGACTTAATTGTTGCTTGAATTAACATGATGCATCCAGCTTTTAGGTCAGACCTTAATGCTTTTGTTTTCCATTTTATTCTCCTTGGAGAGTAGTTATGCAAGTCAGTGTAAGGGTAATGGCTTACGAGTCTGAGGTAGGCATCTGCAGTCCTCCAGCAGCTGAGATGCTGTGGCCCTCCCACCTTCCCCCCAGCCTGAATCTAATCTGGTTGTTGCCCAAGAGGTTCTTCTGGACTATGAGTTATTCAGAGCTCTTCCTATTTGTTCGTACAACCTCTGAGCTGCAGCTGGAACAGCAAATCATAAGAATTACTGGTATGAGACAGCAAACTTGTCCTCTGTGAGAGTGAACATGTCCTCATGGATTTGAGGAATGCAATTACATAGCTGTGTACAAGGAGAAGGGTTGATGCTCATATTGGAAATAAGCAAAAGCACAATAACATCACTGAATACAAGAAAATTGCTCTGATTTTTGATTTATGAAAGGCAGAACAGCATTTCTTATCTATCACTCGCTTCAGGGATCCTGAGCCTTCTACCCTATTCTGTCCTGTGTGTGAGGGATTAAAGAGCTTTTCCACTGTATTGAAAATTGTTCTCTGTCTTCAAATAGAAATGAAAGAGAAATCAAAGCCAGCTGCACTTTCTCTTGAGTGGGACATGTTGAGATAGTCTCTGCTGTGATTTATATGCACCAATCATATCTGAGGGGAAGCAGGAATAACGTTTGCCATGCAGAGACGGTGGGAGATCCGCCCCTCTCCTCATTATTGATCCCACGGGCAGAGAGGTTTTGTCATCAGCCACTTTAGCTTCATAGCCTCTGGCTTAGGGACTGGCTTTGGGCAGGGACAGTGAGAGGCAGGGACATGATCCCCCCAAGGAGGGACCTCCATGTTGACTCCAGGCCACTCATCCAGTCGGGTCCAGGGGAAACCTCTCAGTGCATCACAAGCCCCAAAACACCCTGTGACAGAATAAAACCTTCATTGCATGGGACCAGCCTCCTTGGTTTGTGTGTGACAGAACAGAATATTTTATTGGTAGGAAGCATACAGAGGACCCCAAAAATTAGTCTTTTATCACCAGAAGGCCATTATAACACACCAGAGGAGATTGCTTGTTCCTACTTATTATCATCAATTTAAGCAGCTTGTTAAACAGTGAATTAAAGAACAAAATTTTGTCTGTCTGTGGCCTAAACCTTCTAAGGACGTGGAAGTAATAGCTCAGATGAAAAACAGAGTTTGTTCCTGGCTTTCAAGGTTAGATATCCTACAGCCCAGCAAGAACTGAGGGGTCATGGTTGCACCGGCTCTATTATAAACCCACAGTGATGTGACCCACAGCCCACATGCTGCCAAACCTGGCCCATGTCACCAAAATAATGCTAACATCACAAGCAGGTGCATTGAGTGCTCTAGAAACACCACAAGAAGTATGTCTAGAGCACAAGTGCCTCCTGTTTCTACTCATCCAACCCTGGCAATTCACTGCCATCACAGCATGACGTGCTTTCAGGTCTAGAGAAAGGGGTCCTTTGCCCTTCTGACGTGCTTTCAGGTCTGCAGAAAGGAGTCTTTTGCCCATCTTCCCTCCTGGGCTGAGGGTTGCCCTGTGCAGCTGGGTTGTGCACCATTGCCTGAGACAATTTGATAGCTCAGATCCCTTCCTCACCATAATATCATGTTGTTGCTGTGCCTTTATATTTGTGTTTGTTTTCCTGGAGCTTTCATTGCCTGTTTCTGTTGGCTACACAAACCTGCTCTGTTGGCTGACGGATCCCATTTTGGTCCCCACACAAAGTCTAGGAAACAACTCTGTGCAGCTGCTATCCACGTGGATTCACCTGACACCCACCCAGAGACATGGACACATGTGGCAATGAACCAGTGCCACCCAACCCCTGCCCACCACACACGTTGGGAAAACCCACTCCTGGTCCTTTCATCCATCAGCACCTGCCTGAGAGCTTAGAACAAACCAGACAGAGTCAGAGCCAGAGATAAAGATGATTCAGCCTTTTGCAGACATCTAAAGTGTGAAATTGGGATGATCCTCTACCATACGTGAAGCAATGAGCAAGAGCATCTGTGGAGGGAGAGGTAGTACCTGTCATGAGCATCACTCCTACAGCTGGGAAAAAAACAACAAACCTTCTCAGGGAGTTTTCAGTTTTAAACCCAGATCTAAAAAGCATGTTCATCTGCATTTATTTCTATTATTAATTAAGATGTGGGGGGATGCCAATTAATTTCAGTGAATTGGGCTTTTTTTTTTGGGGGGTGGGGGGGCAGGTAAAGACCCAGAAGTTATTATACCCCATCTTTTCTGGCATCATTCCATGTGCCAAACCGCATTATGTCTGGATAGCTCCACAGAAACACCACTGAGTCAAACCAGAGATTATATTTGGTCTCTAACGAGTCTGTCTCATTTTCTAATTTTGTGACATGAGTTACACCGGTGCATAAGTGGGAAGCAAATATGATGAGTATATAAACAAACCAGGGAACGTGAGTCAGATCCAGCATTTCAGTCACTGGAAAGAAGCCACGCACTCTCATAGAATCCCAGACTGGTTTGGGTTGGAAGGGACCTTAAAGCTCATCCAGTTCCAACCCCCCTGCCATCAGCAGGGACACCTTCCACTAGACCAGGTTGCTCAAAGCCTCATCCAACCTGGCCTTGAAAACCTCCAGGGAGGAGCAGCCACAGCTTCTCTGGGCAACCTGGGACAGTGTCTCACCACCCTCACAGTGAAGAATTGTGGATTCTCAGGATGTGATTGTAGGGATCAGCAAGTTTTGGTGGGCCCTGTGCTGAGGATGTGGCTAGTAGACAAGAAGACCTGCTGTCCTGTATGTTGGTCAAAAGACCAGAAGTCTTGGGCCAGTGTGATCACTAGAAGAAGGCTTTGCCCTGCAGCAATTTGTACCCACTGTATGGAAAAAAGGACAAGCAATCTGTCACCTTTTCACAATCTAACACTGGCTTTTTTTTCTCTCTCCTCCCACAAAATGCCCTTTGTGGAACACGAATCACAAGCCTCACTAATTGGCTTTGTCTCCAGGATAAAGATTTCCTTTCTGGAATCAGTTGGCCAATATACTCCTGGATTTGCCTCTCTAATTTGGACCAGCAACCTTTTCCTTTTCTCAGGTCATTGGGGATGTAAGTTCTCCTACTTAGCCTTGAAGTTTAACAGCTTTTAGAGTCTCTTTCTTCGGAAGGAGAAGTAATGTTATAGGGCATTTTAATTAAGAGGAGATAACAACCCAGTAAGAACTAAAGCCAGATCTCACTCTTGTCTTCATTCCAGCTAATGACCAACCACCCCCCTTAGTGATCCCCACAGGAAGGAAGTCCCAGTGTCTGGAAACTGGCAGACCAGGGGCTCCAAGTTGACAGTGGTGAGAGCATCTTTGGCCAAATTAATCTCATTTTCTTGACTTCCTACTGAAAATTGCAATCAAAACTTTTG